>NC_056737.1:1240860181-1241037681 GCF_019279795.1 Protopterus annectens | reverse complement strand
AAAATACTTTGCTCCAATGAGGCAAAACTGCAACTTAACATGCCCATTCCCTGATATGTTGAACCCGCCTTCTTAAACTTCATTTCTTGAGTGCATGTAGTATGAAACAACACTACAAGTTGATGTGCCTTGCTTCTTCATGTCATTCTAATGGTGACAATATTGCTCCCCAGTGCGTGGGATGCCAGTGGGACTGGAAAGAGTCTTGGCCAAGCTATTCCAAGCCTTGGCCTTATACTGAGTCCCAGTATAATACCATGCAGCAGCCTCCCACTGTATTGTTTCACAAGGACTGGTGCAGAAATTCTGGACCTCTCAACACCCCACCAGTGTGCTCTAAATTGAACACCCTTCCTACTGTTGTCAGCCATGACTGCAGCATTCATACTGGAAATATGGGTCTAAGTTGACACTAAATTCACAACTTATGTAAAGCAGCTTGTGCACAATGTCTCACAGCCTTGCCAACTGCATTTGCCCAACTGGAAGCACAGCAATGGGTTGGTAGACACATTAGCACCGATTACATCCAAAAGGACAGAAAATGTGAGATACGGCAGTGAGATTAGGCCATGTATGGTACTCAAACTACTGATACATGTTACAATCTTAAATAATGATATGATTAATGGTGTCTGTTATAATCATAGTTGATTGGAGGAAAAATGGCATGACTTGTAATATATTAGCCTTTTGGGAGTTGCACACTGATAAGATTGAGTAGTTGTTGTTGTTGTTATTGTTGTGTTTCGGCTTTTCCCAGTTAGGGGTCGCCACAGCGGCACTCCGGTCCGCTAATGATTGGTAGTTGATTTTACGTGACGAGTTACCAGCCCTGATTCATAACCTTCAACGAAGGTATGCCCATTCACGCATATTTTGAGTAGTACCACCTGGGAATTGAACCCATGAGAATAAAAAGTATGACATGTTCAGCTTTGCTTAGTAAATTTGCATGCCACAGGAAAACTTAAATTGAGCATGCTAATTGGAGGTATAGTAGTGCAACAATGACTGGAGATTTTTTTCAGAGATGCCTGCATGTCTGTGACTTTACTTAGTCATGGCACTGCATTTATTTATTTATTTATTTGTTTGTTTATTTATTTATTTTACATTTGCTTATTTTATATTTGTTTACCGGGAAAGTCTGACTGGGCATGGATCCTATTTTCAGAAAAGGCCTGGGGAGAAAAGCTCCACAAGGATTAGTACATCAAACACAGTAAATACAATACACATGTTAATAAAGTACAGTGCAGTGTCAAAAAGTTAATAAGGTACAGTTTCAAGGTCATGAAAGGAGAAAAAAGTAAATGTACTATAAGGAGCACAGTGTGTTACAATAAATAATACAGTTGAAAGGGCATTTTGTTCAGTCATTTGGTTACACTCCTTAGTGGCTAGTACAGTAAACACACATTGATTGATTAAGAGTATAGAAGGGAGTTGCTGCAAACTTTCATTGGTTAATAAACACACGTTGATTGATTAAGAGTATAAAAAGGAGTTAATAAAACAAACAAAGCACCCTATAACAGCTAAAGGCAGTCCTTGGATAAAATGTGAAAACTGAATAAAAGCCTGGAAAAACCACCACAATGAGAATCACTTCCTCCTTTAATAGAGACAAACAAACAGGTAAACAAATAAAACCCAAGAGCTCTAGTAAAAGATGAGCGCTTTCGGCTCTTCAGCTTTCATCAGATCTAAAAATGAGCTCTCTTCACTAGTTTAAAAACATAGTCCCATCCAATCAGATGTTTGTCATTTAGTGACATCATACTGAGTAGGTGTAACACACTTTTTAACATCTTAAAGCTATAGCTGCAAAAACCAGGCCTTCCTGACATTAAAAACAAAGTCATGAAGAAAACTTTCAGAAAATTGTGAAGCGTCTGTTTTTAAGCAGAGGCTTCAGTGGTACTATATTGTTTATACCTGGATGCCTCTCAGCTCGAAGGTTTATTAACCACTTAGTTTCTCATATTTCTGTAAGATTTTTAAGGTCACCTCCACGAAAATCGGGTACGATGTGATCCAAGACCATAAAAGTAAATGAGTGTGTGGGAAACTGTATAACATGAGTGGCTAATACATTGTTAGTATTAGCTTTAGTGATATCTCACAGATGTTGCATAAATCTAGCTTTAAACAACTGGTTAGTTTCACCTACATAGAAAGCTGCACATTTCTTGCAGCTAGCTGGATAAACTAAATTTCGGGAAAGGCAGGTAGTATATTCGTTAAAATGGAAGTCTTGGCCAGAAATAGGATGTGAGAAGCAGTAGCTGGTGTTTATATAAGGGCAAGCTTTGCATTTGCCACATCTATATGTACCTTTCTTAGATGTCTGGAATACAATTCTTTTTGAAACTCCATCTTTGAAGCATAGCGTCCTTTTTAAGTTCTTTTTGTTCTTGTAAGTAAAACGTGGTTTCTCCCCTACTATCTCTTTAATTTTTTCATTCTCTGTCAAGACTGGCCAGTACTTGCATATGGTGTCACATACTAGTCGAGAATCAGAACTATAGGTCAGCAGACAATTGAGTCTTATTGAGATCTGCTGTCTCTCTCAAATTCCTTTTTGTTTGCCTCATCACATCTTTTTTTTGAACGAAGGACATCCATTTGTTTTCCTAATATTCTCCAGCTTATCTGCTCTCATAACAATTTCTCTTTCCAAATAGCCTCTATCCTGTAAGAAGCCCTGTATCTGCTCAGTTTCTTGTGTTAAATCACGGTCTCTTGTACAGAGCCTAGAAGTTCTAATGATCTGATTTTCTAGGATGTTTTTGAAAATGTGAGGAGGGTGCATGCTATTTCTATGTAGGTAATGGTTCTTCCATGTCTCTTTGCGATAAATGCAGGTGTTTATACCTAAGTCCACATCATAGGTGAGTCGTGCATCCAAGAAATCAATTTCTTTACTTGAATAATTAAGTGAACCTAAGGAAATCAGTGGTCCCATTCAAATATTCTTGAAAATCAAGTAAATCACTCTGCCATCCCACAAAATAAACACATCATCCACAAAACGTCCATAGAATTTTAGTTTATGCAACCAAGGGTTTAATTCATCTAGGACTTTGGTCTTCTCCCATTGGGCTAACACAAGATTTGAGTACCTGTTAGCACATGGGGTACCCATTGCTACTCCCCAATTCTGTAAATAGTAAGCACTGCCGTATGTGAAAATGTTTGATTCAAGTATTAATCTCAGCAGTTCACAGATAAGATCATGCTTAGCATTCAAGTCTGTTAGGAATGTACTGATGGCCTCTATCCCATATTGATTAGGGATAACAGTGAAAAGGTTGCAAACATCCATAGTTACAAAGAGTAAATCTTTGGGAATTCCTGAGCAGATACAGGGCTTCTTACAGGATAGAGGCTATTTGGAATGAGAAATTGTTATGAGAGCAGATAAGCTGGAGAATATTAGGAAAACAAATGGATATCCTTTGTTCAGGAAAAAAGATGTGATGAGGCAAACAAAAAGGAATTTGAGAGAGACAGCGGATCTCAATAAGACTCTAAATTGTCTGCTGACCTATAGTTCTGACTCTCGACTAGTATGTGACACCATACACAAGTACTGGCCAGTCTTGAAAGAGAATGAAACAAATTAAAGAGATAGTAGGGGAGAAACCATGTTTTACTTACAAGAACAAAAAGAACTTAAGGCGGGAAGGTGGTTGCTGAGGGTGTCTGGGAGGGAGCCTGAGAGGTAGGATAGAGATGGTCTGTTACTAAGGATCCAGTCTAGGATGGGCTCCTTTTTTGATGCTTTATCAACTCAAGTTGTGATTTTGAATAGTTGGGTAAAATTGTGTAGGTTAATGTGGTTAGTGGGGTGGAGCAAGTTACAGGAGGACCAGTTGATATTAACATCACCTAGTATGATTGCTTCTTGGGGAAGTTTTTGGGATGTCCAGTCTAGAATAGAGTTTACTGTGTTAATGTTATTGCTGGGAGGTATATAAGAACCAAATATATGCAAGTATTTTTTGAGTTAATTTTCAGCTTAGTGAATATAGTTTCTGCATTATTGTACTTGGATTGATCGTTGGCTAACAATTCAATTGTCAGGATTTTATAGAAGAGGAGAGCAACGCCTCTGCCTCTTTTAGATATCCTGTCTTGTCTAAGAACATTGTAACCAGGTGGAACAAAGTCATTATTATTGTTTAGTGGTTTTAGCCAGGTATCTGCGTGAAGGACTATGCCACATGAGTAGAGGGCCAGGGTAGCACGTAGCTCTGGGATTTTGTTCAGTATGATCCTTATGTTTATGTTGAGCATAAGGAGATCTATTGATTTCCTGGGGGAGGTTAGAAAATTATTTGTCTGGTAGCGTATTGTTTGTAGGGCCAAGGTTTGTGTGCACACCTCCACTAAGTATGCTTCAGGATATTATTTGGATTATAGTGTTTAGGCATTTGATTATAGATGTGTTATATTTTGAGGAAATGTGATCATTTAGTTGGTGTGGGTTTACTTTGAATGGGTCAAGGTCAAGATTTGAGCTGTTGTAGATAGAAGGAGATATTACTGAAAAGGCTGGTTTATCTTGTGAATTGGTAGGGCAGGTAGGGGATTTAGTCTGAAATTTTGACTTGCTAGTGTAGTGGTCAGAGGTAAAGTGTGAGGTGATGGCGAGGCTTATTATCAATGTAAAGGTTAAGGGCCACATTTTGCTCAAAGTGATGTATTATTTTGAAGTTTTAGTAGGTGTCTTTACAGGCTTGAGTAAGGATTTAGGAGTGGCTATACTTTATGCTGGTTGTGGTTAGAGTGGGGGGTTAGGTGGGGGGTGTTAGCCTGCAGAGATTGTACAATTTGTGTATTGTGTGAGTGAGGTGATGAGGAGTGAAGGTAGATAGTGATGTGGACTGAAGAGAGTGACAAGAGGAGTGGCTATATAGAAATGAGATTGGTGTGAGAGAGAGATTTAGAGGAGTGGCTAGTTAGGTGTAAAGGTCAGGAGCTTGGAGCTGGGTGGGAATGGGGGTAGGGTAGACGAGCAGAGTGATCCCGAGTATAGTGAAGGGCAAATGGAGAAGGAAGAAACAAATTTCAGGTATCTGCAAGTAAAATCAATCAATTGCACTGTACTATTGGCTTCTTAATAGTAAATTTATTTGTCCATTAAGCTTGTTATTATAGATATTTGTGAGACTGCCTTGGCATGGGCAGCTGAGAGCTTAAATAAATGTATATAGTAAAAGGGCTATCGTTAAATAGAACAATGGAAAAAGTGAAACAAAATGTATTTAAGTTGAGAAGGAAGTCTATAGGGAAGATATACAATTCAAAAGATGTCTGGTGACCAAATTAATATAGGGACTAGAGGAAAAACTATAATCCAGTATCATATGCAAGCTACTGTAATAATATTGTAGGAAGAAAGAATACAGTAAAAAAGTCCCTGCTGCTGGCTCAGGCCTTTGTATTTAGCAAGTTAAGAATTATCATAAAATACAACTTTCAAAATAACCTTTATGTAGTGAAGCATACATATAATAGTGTTTGGTTCTTCAGGCAGCATAAACTCTTGGTATCTTTTACGTTTCACAGAGTTGTTTTTTGTACAGTAAAAGGAGCTGTAGCAGTGTCACAAATGCTTGGAATGTATAGCAATTTAGAGCTAAAAAAGAGCAAGTGGGAAAGGTAATGTTAAGAAAAAAACAAAAAGAAAAATAAACAGTAACTATGTATAAGAGCAGTATCATCCACTAAATAAACACAGGAGTATTATTTGTAGACTACTATTTCAGTTGTAGGAATCAATAAAATGCAACATATAAGAAATATGTATTACTGCAACATATAAGAAATATGTTTTACTGGCTTCAGCAAACCTCTAAGCATCTTTAGGCAAAAAAACAGATGAATTCTGTGTCTCTAAACCTAAGTCAGCAGCTCACTAAATTGTACTTAATGAAAATACACCGCCTCTCCAATACATATAGTGAGAGAGAGAGAGAGAGTAGCTACACAAACACACTCCAGCTCAGTAGAACACAGAAGATACTAACTTAAATAGATATCATTTAGAACAGTTCTGAGGTAGATAACTTTGCTTAGACGTACACACTAACCAGCTGCAAACATTTGCAAAATGTGTAACCACATAATAATGTGCATCAGGTAGAAAATATGTTACACTACTAAACAATGAATACTTTAAACAACTGAGAAGCAGAAGTACACACAGCTAGTAGTAATCATTCTCATAAAGCAATTATCTGTACAATGCACAAAATTAGTTGAAAAGAATGCATCTACAGTATGTACAATCGCACCATTAAACAAATAGTTGAAAATAATACACTTGCAGCAAGTAGATAAACACACTATGAGGCCAGCAGGGGAGGACTACCTATTTTAAAAATGGCACCCGTTGATTTGGGGGTAGAAGAAAACTCACATCTGTCATGGGTTGGGGGGTGGACCAGAGGAGAACTAGCAAGAAAAAAGCAAATGTTTGTTACTAGGCAGATATTTGGAGAGGGGCGGTGGAGGAGAATCAGTAAGAAAAAAGCAAAAGGTTGTTGCTAGGCAGATATTTAGAAGAGCCAAATTCCAGGTCTGTGCAAGTAAAAACAATCAATTGTTTTGCACTATTGGCTTCTTAGTAGTAAATGTGTTTGTCCATTAAGCTATAACACTTGTTATTGTAGATATTAGTGAGAATGCCTTGGTATTGTGGCTGGTAGCCTAAACAAAATTATATGGTAAGAGAGTTATGGTTAAATAGAATGATGGAAAAAGTGAAACAAAATGTATTTAAGTTGGGAAGGGAGTCTATAGGGAATATATAAAATTCAAAGAACTTCTGGTGACCAAATTACTATAGGGACTAGAGGAAAAACTATAATCTAGTGCCATGTACAAGCTATTCTTATAATACTGGAGAAGAAAGAAATAAAGTAAAAAAAAAATATGTGCTGCTGGCTCAGGCATCTGTATTTAGCAAGTTAAGGATTATAATAAAATAAAGCTTTCAAAATAACCTTTATGCGGTGAAACATACATATAATAGTGTTTGGTTCTTCAGGACAGTATAAACTCCCAGTATCTTTTTTATGTTTCACAGAGTTGCTTTTTGTGCAGTAAAAGGAGCTATAGCAGTGTCTCAAACACTGGGAATGCACAGCAATTTAGGGATGTAATAGTGTTTGTTTTTTCAGGGAAGCATAAACTCCTGGTATATTATACATTTCATTGGGCGGCCATGGTGGTGTAGCGGTTAGCGTTGTCACCTCACAGCAAGAGGTTCTCCCATTCAATCCTTGGCAGGGGTGCCTTCTGTGTAGAGTCTGCATGTCCTCCCTGTGGTCACATAGGTTTCCTCCAGGTGCTCCGGTTTCCTCCCCATCCCAAAGACATGCTGTAAGTGGACTGGACACTCTAAATTGGCCTTAGGCATGAGTGTGTGCATGTGTGTGCCTTCCGTGGAAGGTTGGGTGCCAGGCTGGCAACTCAACACCGTAAAACTCTACTGCCAATCATGAGCAGATAGGTGATCCGCTGTGGCGGCCTCTAACCAGTAAAAGCTGAAAGAAGAACATTTTCCGTTTCACAGAGTTGTTTTTTGTTCAGTAAAAGGAGCTTAGCAGTATCTCAAATACTGGGAATGCACAGCAATTTAGGGATATAGTAGTGTTTGGTTCTTTAGGGCAGCATAAACTCCTGGTATATTTTATGTTTCAGAGGATTGTCTTTTTTGTGTAGTAAAAGGAGCTGTAGCAGTGTCACAAATGCTGAGAATGCACAGCAATTTAGGGAGCAAGTGGACAAACATGCCATGAGGCCAGCAGGGGAGGGCTTCTATGTAAAAGGCAGCATTTTCCTTTGTAAAGGTATTTCAGATACATCTAATTGCATACACTGAGTAATACAAGGTGGTTTAGGTTACATACATATTTCAGAAGACATAGTGTCATAAACACATACTTATGTGATAACTCATAATAATTATACCAAAAATATTGAGCACGTCATTAATATGCATGTGCATTCTACATTATATATCATCATCATGTTTAGCATACTTTACACATATTATATTGGGCCTCTGTAGCAAGCAATAATAACAAACTTGGTGCAGTAAAAATAGTTATGATACTCCTGCAGTTATTGTGACATTTCTAACCAAAATGTTGTGACAAATGGCATTCTGACTCCCTCTGTAAAACTGTCAATTGGATTCAAACCATGCATTGACTGCCCTTTTTCTTTAAGCTCACTTCATGTATACCTAGTAACACAGAGGTAGTTACTTGATAGGGGAATTTATTCATTGAGTACTATCCAGAGTGTTGACATACATGCACTATTGCCAAGCTCACTTATGCTACAGATGGCAGCCCAAATTATTTTTTTTCACTTTTTTCCTTAGGCAGTGAATGGTGTCTGCATTCTGCCGAAAAGAATACAAATGCAAAAGGCATAAAAATAGGAACAAAAAATTAAAGCAAAATTAAATCTCTCAAAGGGTTTACCTAGCAATGACCAGAGGAAGAAGTACATTAAAGTGACACACATTCTTCCATGTCAAATCTCCTTCCTGCATCAAAACTTTAATTTCTGGCACACATTATCAGGACTTTAAGTAAGTCCAAATAATGTGAAAGTGGACAAACAACAGCTCACGTGTTGTTAGCAATACTGAGAATAGTTGAGTTTTAAAGAATTAGTGAGTAATCTAACAAAATGTGTGTAAATATGTATTCACACCTTTCCTCTATAAAGTTACCTATAAACTGGATTTGAGCCCTTCATCATCTATCTTCTTTTTTAATTTACTTCACTTTCACCTTGTGCCACAAAGAAAGATATTCAATAGGTGCATTTTCTTTACTGAGTACAGAGTGTGATAACTGCTCCACACTAGCAGCAGGCTAGTTTGTGCTACAGAAAGCAGCCTGAATTAAAAAGTTCACTTTTTTTCCTTAGGAAGTGAACTATGCTTGTGTACTGCTGAGCAGAGTGCAAATGTGAAAAGCATGAAAAAAAAAGAAAAAGAAAAAATCATCTTGTGTTGCAAAGCAATAGGTTTATGTAGTAAGGGTCAAAGCTGTTATAGCATTAGCATTACACAGTCATCCTTTTTACATCTGCTTGCAACATCACAAGTAGCATTTAGGTTACTCAGTATTAGGATTTCATGTAATCTGATGAAGTCTCTTTGAAGGGATGAAAGCTTATGGAATTATTTTCCTTTACCTTTACACCATGTGGAGAATTGGATTTTACTTTTTTATTTTGGTAGTGTGTTTTTTTGCCACTTTTTTGGTTTTGAAGATTTCATGTAATGACAATTGTTCTGTAAAGAGACATACAGAGAATGACAGGAAGTCATTCTTGCCACAGTACATACATTTACTGATGACATTAAAGTTTACAATATATTGTATAACTGTCATATTGAATACTTGTAAGATACAGACAGGTTCTCAGTAAATATGAGACATGTCCATATAATTCATTATACTGCTTTTTCATTAGCACATTCTACAAAATATCATGTCACAACATTGATAGCACACAGTGTTATTAATAATCAGGAGAGATGAATTTACAACAAGAATACATTTGTAACATCAACTTGAAGAGACTACAGGTAAGATTTTTTATCATTTAACACATAATTTAGCCTGCTCATTTCATATTCAACATTGGGTGTCAATATTTATTCTGAATATCTGTAAACTAGATTTGAACGTTGACGTATGTTTCTCTTTCTTTAAGCTCACTTCACTAATAGTTTGCTCAACAGACAGATTTATTTGAAAGGTAGAATTTCTTCATTTTTTTACTGTCCAGATTGTGGAAAAAAGCATACTGGCACCAGTTTCAAATGTACTATTGATGGAATTCCAGATTAATTTTTTTCCAGTTTTTACCATAGGAAGTGAACTGTTGCTCACTGTCAGGGAACACTGCCAGGTCAAGTGTGCAAGGCCAAATGATGTACAAACGATGCAGGAAAGAAAATTAAAAAGTATATAAAGTAAAGGAAATCTTATGAAATATTTATTTAAAAAATACATTCATGATGTTACTTCCACTGTGTTGTCTTTCAACATGAACACAGGCAACTTAAACATCAATAAGTTCATACAAAAAACATCATCTATAGATATGAACCATCAAACCAGTGAATTAACAATATATAATTGATATTTCTATCAGTATTTGCCACAGGCACAGACAGATGATAGGAAGACAATAAAGATGACATATAAGGAAGATGGGAGATTGTATCAATTTACATTAAAACTGCAACAAAACAAGTCCTGAAAGCAGTCCTGAAAGCTGTCCTTTGTATTTTGGCAGTGGATGTGTGTATGAATGTGATTTTTAGCAACAGTTATCCTGATATTTCCTCATAGACTGTAAAACAAATATTTGCAACTCTGCAGCTATTTTCCTCTTTTTATTTTGTGTGCAGCATTCCCTTATCTATGATTTTCTAATAACAGTGCTAACTCTTTTGCATTGCTATTGGCATATGTGTCAATGAGTAAAGTACATCCTTAAAACTGCAGAAGACTTATTACTCAGAGGAACAAAGTGTAGTTATAAACAATTCATAACAATGTTAAAAATATTGTTCTCCTAAGTCAGTCGATGTGATCCCAAAATTTAGTGTTAAAGTCTCATCTCCCTGACACATTCCTTTGATAAGTGTGTATCAAAGAGGACAGACTATTAAGCACTGATTGTTCCAGTAGTCTGAGTAATCATTCACACTTTAAGCCCTTAGCAAGTAATTCTTCTCAGTGCTCATCCTTGGAGAGGTAGAGTATGTACATGGAATCATGTAGATTCTTATACCATGTTTACATTCCCTGTACTTAGTGCAGATTTTGAAATTCACTAATGTTAATGATTTTACACCTCATTTGCATATTCATAGTTCTCAGAGGGCTGGATCTGTACTATATCAAGGTAATTATGCAGGCAAAGGAATAGTATTATGGTAGGGGAGACTGTTTAGATCCATAGAATTCATAGAATTCAACACAACTATTTGCTTGCAAAATATGTTTGTAGTTTCACAACTGACTTGATGCAAAGGTTCAGAGGTTCATAGGTGTGTACTAGGATAATGGCCCTGGAGCCTATATAAGTCTAGCCCAAGAAGATTCCCTGGCATCATGCCATGTTGCTGTTTTTTACAGAACATTGTATTTTGACCTTACTGATGAACTGAATTTCACAATACTCCCATTGCTTTACTTTCAGCATTGTTTGTCCCTTGCCAGTGAAGTAGTTGTGTATATCAGTTATTTTTTCATTACAAATATTTGTAAAGAATGTAAAATTACATTATGGAAAAAAATGATATGCTCATCTGACCAGTTATTGCAGAAGAGTATTGTATTACTTAGTAGCAAGGTCAGAGTTTTGAGTTTGTAGCCAATGAAATGTGTCAAGCTTGTGATATATAACTGACTACTCCCCTACACAAATGGACATCCAATGGTTTTATCCATTTGTAATGTAAAAGTATACATTTCTTTTGTTAATGCTACACTGTACTACACAGTTACATACCTGTTGTCCTCCTTACATACTGTATATGTGCTTTCAATTTCATATATATTTTTTTTTGGGGAGGGGGGATTCTGTATTTACTTGTATGTACTAATATGGAGCTTTCATTTTTTAATTATTTTGTATGTGATGCATACATGCATTTATGCATACGTATTTGTTTTGATTAAAATTACTTGTGTCTTAATTGTGCATTTTACATTTATTTTATGTTTCAACTCATGCAATGCTATGATGCCTGAGACATCTGCACACTGTAAATTGCCATACAGCGATGCAGGGAATGATGTTATCATCCAGACACTACATCAACATTGCTCCTTCCTATGAAAATGGTGTAGGAGGTCATGGTCATACACATCAGAAAATCTGACATAGGGCCAATGACATAATAATGTACGTGACATGAAAGGCATATGAAATTGGCCAGGAACATATAGCCCCAGGGTGGTGGGGGATTCCTGCTAAAAACCATCAGTGACTGAAACTGAGGAGTTCCTGTTCACTGTCAGAGATACCTGAAACATCAGCAGACGCTTCACACAGCATTGTTCAACAATTGAAAAAGGACATCTTGTGTCCAGTTGGACAAATCAATATTGTTAATGTTGGTTCTGGCATGGAGTTCAACACCTGTGTGTATACTGCAGAACTTCAAGTATGCAATACAGTTCAATAATTCACACTCACTTCCTAGGTATTAGGATTGTCTTCATGTGTCCCCCTACTAGAACCATGTGCCAATGATGATGACTGTGCCCCGCCCTTTGCACGTTTTTACTTACTTATGGTTGCATATATGTGTGGAAAAGCCACACTTTTGATGCACATTATTGGGCAAAGTCCATAGCTGGATATTGCAAACATTAGTCATATCATGCATTATGATTGACATTAATGTACACATGACAGATGTTTCATCTTAGGGAACATATAACTACTTGCATATGGGACTAAGCAATTGTCTATTTTTTTTTTCTTTTCAAACATGTTCCACACTTATCTTGGGCCACAGGTGAGAGTGGAAAAGGTTGCATATTTCCTCTACTGTTTTCCTGCCTAACTGGTATCATTTTACAACTTCTGAGTCACACAGTCCATAGCAAGTCAAACAGGGTATAAATACTCTTCTTTTTGTGAAAGTTGTTGCAGCAGCAACAGCAGCATCATCTTGATTAATAGCTTGTTGCATGTACAGGTTAATGATGGCAAAAAACAACTCCTAACATTTTTTCCTACGGGTAAATGGCTACAATAAGTAAACACAATTGCTTAATATGTTACTGAATAGCTCTTCCATGTTGGAGTGGTTAAATAGCATGTAATTTGTCTAGTTATGCTTTCATTAGCATATTCTGCCATTTACATTTATTTAAAAGAATAATAAATAGTGCACTATCATGGGTGCAGTGTGTCATGACACTCATACAGTAGCTGCACTTTGTGTGGCCATACATAAATCCACCCAATCTTTTTTTTAATTTTTTGGATCAATATTTTTAATATCAATGTTTTGCTCTGTTGCAATTTTTATGTGAATCCATTTTGTGTGTGTGTATGTGTGTGTGTGTGTGTGTGTGTGTGTGTGTGTGTGTGTGTGCATGTGCACACACATATATGTATGTATAAAAGAAACAGTGTCACTGTTTCCAGGCTGCTAGCTAGACTTCAGCAAGTTATTAGCACAATACTTTCTGTTTAAAGGAAATGATGATGACTGGTCAACTGATGGACAAAGAGACTGACAGACAAAGAAAGATGGATACTGAAACATAAATGTAAATCACGTACCATAGACTAATGGAAATTAATCTGTTGGTACTTTTAGTTTTCTCAGTGGGAGAATATATAATGTCATCCTAAATACATTTTAAATTCACATTCAGCTATATATTTAGCAAGTTATATTCATCTTAAGTAAATCAGGCAACACAAAATATATTACTATTAGTTAATATATCGACTTCTGTAAATGTACATCTTTCAGCAGTTCTTTAGGGAAGATCAGTTAGTTAATTATAATTTTGCACATTGTGAAGAATAATACTTTGGGGTATCAAAGTACAAACTGAAAATAAAAATCTAAACTGGGTTTTAATCCAAGTACACTCTATGTCTGATAGTTAATGCAGGGGATTATAGGTTCATAGATTCATACTAAGCTAACTGCCCTTGCGAGCCATTTTAAGCCTAGCCAATTATCTCTTGTGAGATTCAAACCTTGCACCTTGTGTTTGTAAGGCAAACACCTTAACCATTAGGCCACCCTCCCAACCATTGTTGCAATGTTAGTGCTGCAAACTCTAAACAAGCTGCTTTCTTTGCTTCAGAGTTCTATTTCCTCTACCTCCATTTGCTTAGTGTATATTTATAAGCACATTACTTGACCAGACAGTGCTTTGGGGCAACCAAGAAATTCATCTATGTTCCTCCATAGTGGTTTTGAACTGCATGCCTAGCAGTTACTTATGAACTGAATAAATCCTATATTTCAATTAGATAAGAGTTTTATTTTTGTGATGAGAAGAAAGCAATGTGTTCCAGATGCCCAAAAGATATCTGCTTTGTGGTGGCAGTACATCAGAACTATAAAAAATAAATAAATAAATAAAATCTGTATGTTTATCTAAACAGATGGTAATTTCTAGAAGTGACAATATATCAGAAAAAATCAGTAATGAGAATGCAATATCACCCACAAAACTTTAAAAGACTGCTGCTTTAAGTGACAATGCTTAATATAGCAAAATAAGCAAGGAAAGTATAGCCTGCACCTGACTGTTCAGAACAGTAAACATCAAAGTATACTTGAAATACTGTTTCCCATATGCAAATTAAATTAACATTTCTTGCAGACCTTGGAGTGTCACAATATATTTCATAACATATGCTTTACACGAAGTATATATATTTTTTGTTTTACTTTCATTGTAGGAAATACAAATACATATATGTATATAGGCAGACACACACACACACACACACACACACACACACACACACATATATATATATATATAGTATTTATCTGCATTGGATTTGCTTTTCATTACAGCTAAAACAGTATCAACATCATGGTTTGGGCAACATTGTATGATACTGCAACTACCCCAATATCTACATGTGCAAAGAAAATCAATGTATTTACATGTCTTTCTAGACAAAACTGCAAATACAAATACAGTGCATTGCCTAGTATCATAGCATGTTTCAATAAAGATTACTAAAACATGTCAAACAGTTTCAGTGCTATAGCTCAGTTCCAGTATGTATCACCTGCATACCTGCCTTAGATATAATGCTGCTCAATTCTGTGTCACTTTGTTTACAGCAGACATGCATCTGCAATATTTGCTAACTGGAAAAATGCAGTAAATTGCAAAACTATCTCCGTAGCTTTCTGATATCATATCATAACTAAAATGTAGTTTGTCAAATGATATTTACTGTCTTGTTATATGCTTTAGCAAAAGAAAAAAAGTTTGATACGTTTATAATGATGTGTAAACATTATGCACATTCATATACTGGTGAGAACAGACATTTTTAAAATCAGAAAGAGATGTATATCTGACAAACAAAAGTATAGCTATCCATTTTGCTCAGCATGAACAGTATGAAAGTTATTAAAAACATATCCCCAGGATTCAGTAAACTCCATTTAGGAATAGCATTATTCCTACATGGAGTGAATGGTGTCTATGTCTGCATCCCCCCTCTCTGCAGCACGCCATACATATTAATGAAGGCATGCTACTTAGATGAATCTGTGGACATGGACACTGAATGAGTGCTAGGGGGCATGTTACAGTGCGCACGGAACTGTTACATGCCCCCTGCACTGACAAAGTGCCATACAGCACTTTACAAAATACAACAGTGTCTGTGGACAGGGAAATAAGTAAAAATAAGTGAAATCAATACAGGGGGTATGTGACAGTTACTGTGACACACTCCTTGCATTGTGAAAGTGCCATACTACATAAATAAATAAAATGAATAAAAGAAAACAAAAAAAGGCTCCCATGTGAAAGCTAAATATCTTGTGTTGGTATTAAAACAATGCACCTACTATATAACAAGCCATGACTCTAATCACTAAGCTAACAGAGCTGTCTTAATTTTACATATACATTTATATATAGCTTCTTCTATAGCTGAAATTTTGGACAGCTCCATTAACTTAGAGATTAGAGTCACGGCTTGCAATGTAGTAGGTGCATGGCTTCAAAACCAAGACAGGACATTGGGTTTTACATGAGAAAGCAGTTTTATTTATTTATTTATTTATTTTATTTAATGATGTAGTAATTAATATTTGTTAACCAGGGTAGTGTAGCTGGTCCAAATTCCCAGTGTTCGTGGAGATATAAGATGAAAACCCCCCATTTAAACACAATTGTCCCATACAGTATAGTCACACCCTAAGGTAATGTAATGAAAGCACATAGGGGGAGGTCATGTAAATTATACAATGACTGGTCATTGATATTCCAAAATGAGCAAGCTGATTGTTCATCCCAATCAATGTGCCCATTGTAAATCCTAGCATATACCAATGGAAGAAGGTCTGGTTGTCCTGACTCTATTCCATTGCTATATAATGTAATTTTTTCTTTTTCTTTTAACAAAAAAAAAAAAAAAAACTTAATCCGGACTCTGGACATAGCAGAGAGACAGGACAAAGAAAATACTAGGAAAATCAGGTATATTATTCAAAACTAAAGACACGTACCTGCTTTTCCTTGTATTTCCTCCATTCTCTCTCTCTCCTACCCGTAAACTGTCCGACATTTTATTTTTGCATATATAAAAAAAAAAATTGGAAACAAAAATGGAACAACGGTGACCTTCTTTTAAATGTTGCTTCCTTTGCAAAGCTCTGATGTACTGGGTCCCATACGCATGCGCAGTACATCAGAAAAAGCCCCCGGATACTGGAAAAACAAGGAAGGACAGTACGGTTCTGGTATAAAAAGACATTTATTTAAGAAAAGTAAATATTTTCCCTTAATTAATGTCATTATACAATAACAATAACTGACCCCGTGATTCTGGTATAGCAATATTTACCCACAATTGCCTTTATTTAATCACTTGGACTTTACCCTCACGATTAAACCACAACAACCATGGGAAATCTTAATATACCACACTGACATTGTCGGTTATTGCTTAAGTAAAATATATACACTTAATAATAATGTATCAGTAAAGAGTAATTAATATTCAATTCTGACTTCTTTTTTAAATGAAAACATTTGTTTGCCCTTAGCTCAGTTTTGCTAAGCAATGCTATGCAAGGCTAAGCAATACTTTAACAGGACCTGTCTGAGCATAACTTAGCATTGCTAAGCTCTGCTTAGCTGGCTTGAGCATTGCTAAGTCCCATTCTAAGTGGAGTTGCACACTGCTAAGCACTACTCAGTTTTTGTCAAGCTCAGCATAGTGAATTTGAGCACTGCTCAGCTTGGCTCAGCATGTTTGAAAATGATCCAGTGATGGCAAAAGGTGGGAATATGGCCTTATTTAAACTGCACAGGTCGGAATACTAGCAGGAGAGTGATGAGGTTAAAACTACCAACATAATTGCAACAAAACCCAAATTAATGGTCATGTTGCTAAATGGTAGGAGTCTACATGTGAAACTGCACTCATTACAAACAGTCTTAACCATGGAAAATGCTGACATCTGTGCAGTCACAGAAACCTGGTTCAAAGCTGTGGAGAGCACCTCAGCCATACCTGGTTACTCATCCTATCATACATTCAGACCCCAAACTGTGGGTAGTAAAGCTAAACGAGGTGGAGTTTCAATATATATATATTAAAGACATAACACCTCTAGGCTGGTCAAACTGTATGATGCACAGGAGGCTCTCCAGGTGCAGTTAACCATTGACAAGACCCCCTATACAAATCATAGCTAGCTACCGGCCCCCAAATCTGACCCAAGATGCCCAAACTGCCTATCTAGACCTGTTTGAAGCTATACATATTCAACCCTTTACCCTGATCCTGGGTGACATTAACTACCCAAACATAGATGGGAAGTAGTACTCATGCCAGAACACAAATGGTCAGAGATTCCTTGATTTTGGCAATGCAAACGCTTTAGAACAGCTAGTCAATACCTCCACAAGAGGTGATAATATCCTGGACTTGTTATTAAACAACATGAATAACCACTGCAGCATCTATGCAGTATCATCCTCCCTTGTAAGATCAGACAATAAAGCAAGCATGTTTGAAGTCACCATCTCCCATGACCCCCCCCCCCACCGCAGCTAGAGTCAAACAAAAAAAACTTTTCCAAAGTTGATTACAGCCTCCTGAGGGATGGTATAAACAGCTTTACAACCCCCTCCCCCTCTCTAGAAACTGGCACCAGTATCCAAAAGTATACCATATTACTATATGAACATTTATACAGATGCATGGAATCAGAAATACATGACAGGACTAAATCATCCTCCGCAAGGAAGAGTAAACCTGCCTGATGGACATCTGCAAGAAAGAAATTCTATAACAAAAGAAAAAAAGTGATGTCCAGGACCAGTAAGGAGCAGGTGCCCAACTGGAAGCAATATCTCCTTAGCCTAAACAAGCATATAAGAGCACTAGTGAAATCCTCCAAAGCAAACTTTGAGTCCAGACTGGCCACATCTACTAGTGACAATCATATGGCCTTCATCACACATGTCTGTAATCTTAAAGGTAGCACCCAGATTTGTTTAGAAGCTGTTGTCAAAGATACCACATATACAAACGCCGTAGAGATAGAAAACCTGCTGACTGACAGATTTAGCAAATTAAAAAAAAACAATTCACCATGAAGGCCTAGTGAAACAAACTCAAAACTAAACAAAATTCACTAGAAAGCACCAACGGACAATAACTTTAGCATAAAATGACTTAATCTCCACTTCCGTTACAACTTCTTCAGAAAAATAAGAACCCACTCTGTGATCAATTAACTAATAAAAATATTTAAAGACATTCTGTTCTAAAACATTAAAAGGCTTTTTATTTCCTATTTTCTAAAAAACATTTAATATTAATATATTCATTTCAGCCAGGAGAAACATCAGCCCCAAGCTTAATCTGCCAACTCACTTCCCTAGTTTCTAACTGTTTTTTAAAACTATCTCTCCTTTTATCTAAAGTAACCTGTTCAAGCACTGTAAAAAGAAACTTATTAAAATGATTACGTCTTTGAATGTTGAAACAGGGTGTTATTATCAGCCTTTCTTTTTATAGCCCTCAAATGTTCTTGTATTCTATCCCTTAACTATCTAGTAGTCATACCTACATAAAACGATTCACAGGAAGAACACAGGGCAAGATAAATAACACCTTTAGAACCACATCCATACCTTAATTTCAAATAAATAGTATATTTTAAGTGGGATAATACTACAAAGGAACATTCAAAAATATATCTACAACTGGTACAACTATTCCATTTATAAGTACCTTTAATCATCCAAATTATATGAAGCAGAATATTCTGAGAGGACAATTAATTAGGGCATCTAGGATGATTAGTGATGATACGAAGTTTAGAGAAGAAGTCCAATATATTACTAGGTTATTTATAGATAGAGGCTATCCAGCTGATTTATTAATGAATATAGCCGTAGAAATTATTACTAAGAGAAATGACAATTTTTCACCTATCTTGTGGGTAGGTTTTCAAACAAAGTCCAAGGAAGTCTCTAACATTCATACTGATCTACCACGTTATTGTTTGCGGATGTCGGTTGATAGTATAGGTATTAAAAATATAATTAAACACAATTGGTAAATCATTAGTGGTCATAAAAAAATAGGACAGGTGTTAGGTAATATCCCACTATTCGTGAATACTAAAGTCTATAGTATGAAATAACTGTTAGATAGAGGTAAAAGTGTAAGCACTAATAATATTAGTATTAACAATATTAATACTAATAAGATCAAAGGTACTGGGATCCCACTGTGTCCCTGCTGGACATGGGAAACAGGTGCTGACTTTGAAGGAACACGGGCAAAAATCTTGGCTAGGCCTTTAAGGGCCTCTGGACCAATAGCTTAATATCGTTCTATGAACCTATGAACCTATTATCATATATGTTTGCTTTAATTATTTCAGACTGTCCTGCAATGTTGTCTGAAATTATTCCCTGTGAGTCTGAACTCTGTAGTTACTGTATTGATTATTGTCTTGTTCCTTTATTAGTTATTAAATATATGTAAACCTTGTAATTGTGTTTGGTCTGTATAGAACTAAGTAAGCTCTTAGGGTATTTGCATGTGTATTCTGTGACATTGTATAGCCCACACCAATAGGCTTGGTCTTGGTCACACTTGGTAAACCTGTACCAGCCTTTTGCAGGAGTGTGTGTGTGTGTGTGTGTGTGTGTGTGTGTGTGTGTGTGTGTGTGTGTGTGTGTGTGTGTGTGTGTGTGTGTGTGTGTGATTCATAAATCAAATGTGTGTGTCAGCTACTTGAGCAGGGACACAAAACACAGGTTGGACAGAGAGTATGATGGATGTATTGGCTTGGGTGCTCTGCTGAGATGTTAACCATATAACTGTGCCAGTGGGGAGTCTTATTGGGGATCTGGAGAGAGAGGGAGAAACCAGCCCCAGATTGATTGTGATATCTGTGGTTTCTGAAGGGTAATTGTACTTTACTGCCTGTGTATTTGTCATCCTCCCATCGTGTACATCCCTCACTGGTGGTAGTAGTGATGATTGAGGTTCCTTGAGTACAGGGCCAGTGCAGGGGCTTCACACTGATAGTACATACTGGTGGATATAGCTGGCATATCACATCATGTACCATCCTTGAGCCTGTCTCAGTCTGCCAATGTCATACAGGATTATTTCACAGATTGTCCAGGTCTCCCTGACCATTCCTAACATATTCTGGCTAGGTCAGTGTGTACTCCACATCTGTATCTGAATGCCTGACACCTATGCGGTAGCATACCTGGTAAGCCCTTGCAGCAGGACAACAGGTTTTAGGCACTAGTAGTGGGGGGTGCGGCTCTGGCTCAGCAGCAGTGCATACATACTGAACATGCAACATAAGGGAATGGATACAGTACCAGATATTCATGTACCATTACTGTGTCCCCAGGGATCTGGCATGTCACAGACACATTCCCCAAACTCTGTGGACAACCATCATGTATTGTCCACCTGGTGTGCAGGAATACACATTTGTCTGGCAGGGGGGGTCTTCAGCTATGAGGCACATGTACCCATTTTTCAAACATCTGGGTACTGCAGATGTCAGACACCTATGAGGAGGTCACTCTATTCCACATATGCACCACTCTTTGTTACTGTGTACACCAGATGTTCCTGGAATATCCACATGCACCTGTAGTAGCACTCACCTATTTGTCAGATGTAGGCTGAATGACATGTTATAGTAACGTTGCCCATAAGGGACACCCAGTGGTTGAGGCAGTGATGTCTGTGGATACATAAACCCACAGTCTGTCACAACAGTCAAGCCTTGTCTGGTAGTCCTGGTACCATCTCAGGTTACTAGGCTATGGGTCATGAGCATACATATGCCTAGCCCACATGTTAGCACATGCATATGCAAGGCAGCAGCTGATGTCCCCATCCAACAGGGAAACAGGTGGTATCCCATGGGTGTATGTGCTGTTAACCATCCAGCTGATGAGGTTACGCCTGCAAAGGTTTAGGTAGCTACCCTGCCTGATGTGGACAGGGTGCCCATTCCCCTGCAGGTTACTTGTGTGCAACGTACATGTGAGCTCTCCACAAGACAGTCCAGGTCACTCACCGGGTTTTGTGTGTGTGTGTGTGTGTGTGTGTGTGTGTGTGTGTGTGTGTGTGTGTGTGTGTGTGTGTGTGTGCATGTGTGTGTGTTACCACAGTGGAGCATGGCTTGCAGTTGTGCAGCAGTGACAGCAATGTGGGGTCTGTGATTGCCATGCATGCCACCGTGACATGACCCCTGAGGAGTATGTATGACACTGGATAGAGGGTTGGCATTATAGCCTAATACCAAGACTGGCCATTCAGCATCTACATTGGAAAGCAGGTTTATATTAATGTTAATTTTACATTGTTATATTACTGTTACTTTTATTTACCGATGCAGTTACTGCCATTTGCAAGGATGATGTGCCAGACATCAAAAAATATAAACCGGATGCATTTAATGTTCATCAAAAAGGTCAAGTTTAAGCATAGCTGAGCAGTTTTGCACAGTGTGGCATGGTGCTCAGCAATGCTTAAATGAAGTACAAGTTATATACAACAGTCTAACTTCAGATCCTCACTGGCTGAATGATTAGGGCACCGGCACTTGTACATTAGGTGCAAGGGTGGAATTGTGAACATTCGTTTTTTTACACGTTATAGGAAAATGTTGTAAATGGTTAATTTGTTTTGTATATATTACAATATGTTAACTGTGGTGGTCCAGCTTGACCAGAAGTCCATTTGCAGTGGATACCCGATTATAAAAGCCCCAGTTATACACAAGTGTCCAAAACTATTACAGTTACAGGAACAGATAACGTAGTTAAATGCGTACGTTTAGGAGATAGAATAAAACAGATGCACCTAAGAATGAAGTAACATTGTAACATTACTGAACAATAAGTTATAATACTGTTATATATATCTAAGCAGTAATCAGCTTGCTATGCGGAGCAACAAAATAACCAGACCTGACAAGCCTCAAACTCAGGATCCTTTGCACTAAAATCAGAGCATCGCACCAGTATGCCAAATCTGCTGTCGACATTTAGTGTTTATTTTAAAATATGTCATGCAGTGCAGTGATATAACATACATTAGGGAAAGAATATTCCCCTGACAGTTTTTGAACCCATGACCCTCTTCAAAAAAGTCAGAGCATTGCACCATTATGCCAAATCACCTGTGAGTAGTTAGTATTTATTTTAAGATATATCATGCAGTGCAGTGAAGTAACATTAGGAAAAATGTATATCTTTACCAAGTATTGAACCCAGGACTCCCTGCATCAAAGTCAGAGTAATGCACTACTAGGCCAAATATGCTTTGGATATTTAGTATTCATTTTTAAATTACAACTTGCAGTACAATGATGTAGCATTAGGGGAGCAACTACACTTCTACCAGGTATTAACTCCAAGACCCTCTTAACCAGAGTCAGAGAAACACACCACTATGACAACTAAGCTGTAGGAATTACTCCTGTTCATGTACATATAACATAAGTCACAGTGATGTAACAATAGGGATGACATACACCTCTGCCAAATATAGAAATCTGAACCAAACCTCGGTGCAATACACCAGTTGGACATCTCACCTCTGGGGAATTACCAGTGTTTGTACCAAGACAACCTGATTCCCAGTGACACAACTTCTACATATAATTGCATAAATGACAGCTTACTTGGGCCTGTGATGCAGACACTGACCCAAAACACAGTCAAATAAATACTGATGGATATAATGGATGCCTATGATATCAGGTACACCTGACAACTGCACAGACTGTTACAGAATGTCCACACCTACTTATGGCATGGTTGTTGTCAAACCTATTCTGTGTGCTGAAGTACTGACAGGTCAGTGCAGATTGACCTTACATACTCATGACAGACAGGTCAGTGTCACATGCCATAGACATCCAAACATACATGTCCATGCATGCACAGATATCCTGAAAATACACCTCCCATAATAATGACTTCTATCTGTTACATTCCTAGCATGTTTCACATCAGGACACCCACAGTATAGGCCCATAGTCCAGTGTGTTGCCCAACATTAACATGCTTGTCAATACAACATAGAAATAAATGAACCCTGCAATGACCAGTGGAAATGGTTGCTGATAACATTGTCACTGCCACCCACAGGAGCACATCAAAGGCTGTGAGGGTGGGATACATGTCACAAACATGTACATGTATCCTAAATGTTCCCTACCACTCACTGGATGGCACTACTACTTAACATACATACCAGAGGCTCATAAGACACCTGGACTGTTATGGGTACACACACCCTGGGTATGCTGTGACGCAAGAGCTGACACTGCCCCCTCACTGACATAAAACATGCAGTACCCCGATGTCGCCACACTCCCCATTAGGAGTCCTGGCCAGAATCCAGCAGATGTGGCCTGCTACACATGAAGCAGTCTGTCCAGCTAACTGCTACAGACCTAACATACCTCCCACACACTTAGAGCAGGGCATCCAAAACACAACCATACATAACGTTCTGGTGTGGGAATTCTTAGGTGACAGGGACACGTGTCACAGTCTCCCCCCTACAAACATACCCAGCTGATACACCAGCAAAAACTGCAGTGGCATGCACATCTAGATAGAAAGGATGTATGACACACACACATTTGCCTGTCAGCTCACTGACTTCAACACACATTGTTAAACAGTACACTGCTACAGAATCTGAAGGTCTGTTAACAATGGGCACACATAGCATGAAGCACTGTAAAAATAATATATCAATCCATACATTGTACAGTATCTCTGTATACCCCTTATGATGCTGTAGCTCCCACACCTTAATAATATCCTGCTCACCGGCCAGGAAAAGGGGGGGGAGGCCTACATGAAGCCCTTAATTATAGCACTGTGTTGCCATACCTAATGATAACACAACCTAGCTGTTTGGGATGCTAGTAGCAAATGGGAGTCACTGATTGCCGTACAGGCAATCACCTGTTCCTGGCATTATCTAGAAAAGGCAAGCAGCTGCCTATGATAAATAGCTCTGACACCTTCTTCTTGAAGGCAGGCTGCCATTTCCTAGGAGGCCACCACTTGATTTCCTCCACAAAGGAGTACAGCAGTATACCAGGTATGTCACATAATTGCACATGGAATTGAATGCAGATGGGGGGATGCAGACATGGGATACAGGAATCTCAAAAGTAGGTTTCAACAACATTTAATGTAATGACATGTTGCTGTTATTCTGCTGTCCAGCACTTATGGCCATCACATTTGGCTTGGTCAGCTTTGATATATATCACAGCACTGGCCCCTGAGTCACACAGCAATGGTCAGCTCACATATCACTGATACTGTAATGTCTGTTGTGCAATAGTGACAGTAAGTAGTGGTCGATACAGCTGGCATATCACATCATGTACTCTCAGTGAATCCATCTCAGTGTCTGAATGTCATACAGACTTAGTTCAAGGACTGTCCTAATGTCCATGAACATTCCTGATGTGCTCATCCGAGGTCCCTGTGTACTCTACAGCTGTATCTCATCACCTAACACCTATGACTAGCATACCTGGTGACTGCCTACTGCAGGACAGCAGGTCATAGGCAGTAGTATTGGGGAGACACTAGCTCAGCCTCAGCAGCCGTGGGCACATAGGGGCCATACAATGTAAGTGAATGATTAAATTAGCAGATATTAATGTACCATTGATCCATTGATATGTTCTAGGAGTGTGGCATGTCACACACACATTCCCCGACCAGTGGGGACAACCACCACGTATTGTCCAACTGCTGTGTAGAGGTCCACATTTATCTGGCAGGGGGTCTACATCTGTCAGGTACATGTACACATTCCGCAGACATATGGGTACAGCATATGTTGGACACCTACCAGGAGGACACCCCACACCAGATATGCAGTGCCCTCTGTTATTGTGTAGTACAGATGTTGCTGGTATGTCCTTGTGCACCTGTAGTAGCACTCACCTATTTGTTGGAAGTAATCCAGATGACATGGTACTGTAATGTTGCCAATAAGGGACACACAACAGTCGATGGCAGTGATGGGTGTGGACACATACCAACACATTCTGTCACAGCACCAGGCCATAACTGGTATCCCTGGTACAATATGAGGTTATGTGGCACATGGGCCCTGAGCATCCATATGCCTAGGCTGGCTATTTGTCCATGTACATGCATGCCAGTACTTGTGACCCCAGATCAACAGGGAAACAGGTGCTATCCCTAGGGGGTTTGTGGAGTTAACCCTCTATTGATGCAGGTTCCACCTGCAATGGTGTTAACAGCTAACCTGCCTGATATGGACAGGATGACCATTCCACAGCAGGATGAGTGTGTGGTACACACATCTGATCTGCCAACAAGCAAAGTTGCTGTTACACATCGGGTTGATGGCAGGTGTGTGTGTGTGTGTGTTAACACACTGGGGCATGAGTTGCACCTGTGCAGTATTCCCATCATTGTGGTTTCTGTGTTTTCTGTGATTGCCTTGCATGCCACACTGAGCTCACCCCTGCAGATTATGTATGACACTGGGTAGACTGTTGGCCTTTTAGGTTATCATTCTATGGTAGATGTTTGAGGCCCTGGTATTGCCTGGTGGGGAAACTCATTGATATTCCCAGCTGCTGCATGTGCTGCCTGATGTGATTAATGAACAGGGAGTCATAGACAAAGCAGGGACTTACTGAGGGGAATACAGGAATGTTTAAATCCCATGTCCCCTGATGGCATGCCCATACGTATGTCTTGGGCCATGTAGCAGCATTACCTTAGAACAGATGCAAACTTGTAGTGACAGGTCTTGGTGCCAAATACCTGTGTCCACAGATCCCTCATGACTGATTGTATACCTAAGATGTATTTAGTACTGTGATAATATGTGTAGATGTCACTCTCCTCAAAGGGGTTGGCAGTGGATGTTGTGGTATGCAGTTTGAGTCCATGTGTCTGTTAACAGTCATCTATCTGTCAGATGTCCACATCATTAGGGAATCTGGTGATGGCACATAGCATGCAGTCATCCACAGACATGGTTGGACATGGGGTAATGGGTGTTCCCTGCACCTCAGGGATGTACATTGCACATAACAGAGGGCAGTACACAGAACAAAAGGTTATTTTGCTAGATATGGGTAAACCGCTTGGGGAGGATTCTTCTATGTGGCATAGGTGGGTCATGTCTGTGCATCACTGTGATACCCTTAAGGTAACATATGGTTTGATGTATACATGGAAGTGTTATATCTATAATGGGTAGGTGGATTGTGTCTGCGCACCACTGTGATACCCTTATGGTAACATATGGTGTGATGTATATATGGACGTGTTATATCTAAAATGGGTAGGTGGGATATGCTGTCACAGGGTTTGTCCAGGTCAAGGTAGGCAGTTTGTAGTGTCACCCCCGTCCATGCATATGGTGACTGTGTCATACAGGTCAACCGAGTGAAACAGACATGACCCCTTCCTGGACAATGCCTAACTTTCTGTGATGGAGTGCGTGGAGGTTGCCAATGTCATGGTTAATAGGTTCTAATATAAACTGTGCCATGGCCTTACAGAAAAGCATAGTTAGGCTGCTTGGTGTATCATGTGACTGAGTGGTGTACACCACACCATACTCTGGTGGGTTGACAATACTCATCCATCAAACAGCAGGGACAATAGCAGTAGGCAGCCCTCATTTGAATACAGTACTCTATGCTGTCACAATGTTATGGTTAGGCCCATGTAGGATGCGCCCTGTGATGTGGTTATGTCCCATGGCAGATGTATACCATCACATTCAGCTAACAGTGGTGAACCATTCCCCACATTTTGGAAATGGATGAGTTTGTGTGGACATCCTTTTGTACTGATGGTGAAGAGAGGGGGTGGTGCTTACAGTGACTGTGTCAGCCATCTAGTATGCCATACCAACAGCACTTGTATAGCTGGTGTCCATGAGCACCACAAGTGAGCAGATGCAGGTTCACCGTGTGCTGTTGCAGACATATGTGCAGTACTGGAGAGGACTGTATGTAGTGGATGTGGACAAAGTAAGCTCATTGTTGTGGTGCAGGTGTGCAGGACTAATCCCATTCTCACATAGATGCTATGAAGACATTGGTCCAGAATGGGAAACTGCCACTACTTTGTGTCGGACAGTGGTATGTCTTCCCTGTTATGGACAGTATGTATTGCAGATGTCCACCAGACAGGTGTACATATCCTAGCAGATGAAGGCGTATGCCTGTAGTGTATAGTATACTACATGCATCTATAGAAATACACATATAGTGCTTGTGTGTATGTGTGCCTATTGCTGACATTCTTTGATGAGGTGCTGGGGGCTTTATGGCTGTGTATATACCCCCCCTAGGAGGATGTACTACACATTGGAGATGTATGTATGGCTGACCATAGCTAGATGGGTATTGTAGGAGATGGTGAGTGCAAATGTGACTGCTTGATGTTAGTGTTGTCATACATGATGAGACTGTAGGTATGCTACAGTGGTAATCTCTGTTGTGTATTGTCAACTGCACTACACCTTCAACTCACGTGGTGGTAGCTCCTGGCTGCACTGAGGTGTTTGTAATTGGACTGATGACATCTCTCTGGGCAGTTGTGTGCTGTCATGGGTATGCCTTACAATGCATGTTACAGTAATTGAAGTGACCCAGGTTCAGGGTTCAGACAAGACTCCTAATACAGTTGATGATGTCCATATAGGCAGAATGGGATTACTGGTCACATGTGATGGCCAGCAGCTAGCTGTCATCTGTATAGGTGTGTGCTGTCAGTGGTGAACTACCTATGCAGTGTCCCCAATGCATCTTACTGGCTGTACAGCATGGAGGTGTTTATATGTCTCATATTTACTGAAACACCATGTACCTTGCCATTACTGTCTTCCCCTTTATGTTCTGAATGTATGATAAGATGCTTGAACAGATAAGGCTGGGGTGCTCTCTGCAGCTGTGAACCATGATGTGTGTGACTGCATAGATGTCTGCAGTTCCCACTGCAGCTGTGAACCATGATGTGTGTGACTGCATAGATGTCTGCAGTTCCCAGGGTTAAGAATGTTTGCAATGAGGTCTGAGTCATGTATACACCTCTACCATCTAGCAGCATGGCCTTCAATGTGTTCTGCACCAACAGTTGTATGTTGGTATTGATTACCTCACCACAATTACTAATGAGGTCACTATGGCACAGCCAACAATCAGTGCCAGACCCATGAAGACCTGTGAAGACAGATGGAAGCCATCACTTGCAGAGCATTTTGGTATGTTTATCATATCATCCCACAATCACTGGTACACTGAAAATATCACATGATGAAAGAGGCACATGTTAAGGCCAACCAATACATGATTGGATTGCACCATCTGTCTGGGTGACAGTAGAATGCTGTTTAAGGCTAGGCATATAACTGCCTGGGACACATAGTCAGTGAGCTCACTCCTGTTTCATTGCATATAGTCCAGGACTGTACATGTCATTCCAGGAACACCTACAGGTACTGTGAATGACTCATGACAGTACCTGTTTGTGATGGACAGTGGTGCATATGTAATATGGTTTAGTGTGTCACCTGCCTCAGCCTTGATGCAGGTGAGTACAGTTTGCATGGTACTGTGTTTGACATGAATGGGGTGTGCTTTCCTGAAAAAGGGCAGCCTGTGGTAGATAAACATATTTATTCAGCAGATAATTTTGCTGTCTCATGTGTGATTCTGGCCTGTTGTGCTGGTAATGCTTACAGAGTTATGCTCACATATATGGGGTGGATATTGAAGGGCTGAGCACAACATTGCCATCTAGGCATGCCACAGCCCACCTGTGGTAAACCTGTCAGATACAGATTGGGGCAGTACTGAATCTGGGATGTCTGCATGCAACAGGTGTTGAAGGTCATGGATAACATTTGTAGATGTTAACTTAGCCTTTCCACTTGCTGCTGCTGTCTGCATAGGTACATTCCAGAACATCCATGCTGATAATGTATTGTAGTAATGACCGAGGACTTAACAGAAGTAACGTCCACCTTTTGCCTGGATGCAGTCCCTTTAGCAATGTGCTAAAGCATGTACAAGCCTTTTCTGACTGCTGCCACTACTTGTTGCTTGAATGTGACAGTGTTATCCTCCTGAGTACCCAGGTCTGTCAACACTGTCTGGGTGTTAATGGCATAGCCATTGATGTCAGACATAGTGTGGCCCTGTCTATGACATATGTTATGATGGTACTGTTGTCTGCATTCAGCTTGATTCCAGGATGTTGACACCATTCCATACCCACTGTATGACCCCATAGCAGTGTGTTAAAGGCAGTTTGTGTTTATGACAGACAGTACAGTGCGTACAGTGGAATAAAAGGGCAATAAACGAAAGTCATAGGTTCATAGTTTAGTACTAAGCTAACTGCCCTTGTGAGCCATTTTAAGCCTAGCCAGTTATCCCTTGTGAGACTCAAACCCTGCACCTTGTGTTTGTAAAGCAAACACCTTAGCCATTAAGCCACCCTCCCAACCCATTGAGCAAAGGATCATTATCATTTGTTGTTAAACAAAGTTATAGTGGACAACTGTAAAAAGGGGAAGAATCTAAATATGGCATGGATTGACTACAAAAAAAGCATTTGATAATATTCCACATTCATGGATAAAAGAGTGCTTAAAAATGTATAACATACACCCTGCACTGATTGATTACATTACAGTAACCATGAAACAGTGGCAGACCACTTTGCAATTAAGCCATGATAAAGGACAGATTATTATCCCAGGGATAAAAATCCAAAGGGGGATATTCTGGGGTGACTCTCTATCACTGTTGCTATTCTGCCTTGCCATTAATCCATTAAGTTGTTTACATAAAAGCTTAGGCCATGGATACAATTTGGCTTCTAGAAAAAAGGTCTAATGACTTCTCATCTTCTCTTTGTCGATGATTTAAAACTCTATCGCTCATCAGATGAGCTGCAGGTTGTCAAAACTTTTTCAGATGATATTGGAATGTCATTTGGTCTTGATAAATGTGCAAAAGCAACCTATAAAAAAGGAAAACTGCAGCACTAGGAAAACATCAGTTTGGGACAAGAATGTGATATAAAAGAACTTGAGCAAGAGGGAATGTATACATACGTGGGAACTGATAAAGGAACAAGATCCAAGCCATAAATCAATTTTCTTTTCCTGTCATAACTTATAGTTTTGGATTGATTGACCGGCCCCAAAAAGTGTTGGATAGATTGAATATTAAAACAAGAAGGATGCTTCATGCTCACCAAATGATTTATAAAAATCAGTATATACCAAGGTTATATATTCCCCGTACCAAAGGAGGGATGGGTCTTCTTGTAATTGATTACATGTATAGATCTGCAATTGTGGGACTCCACACATATCTGCTGATGTCACAGGATCCAAATGCAGTGAACGTTTTGAAACATGAGGAGAATAAATCTAAGATGACATCTCTGCTTAATTTAGCAGAAGCATATCGACATTAAGCAGGAATGCAAATCAAACCAGAAGTAGATAAAAAACAGGCAGCAACTGAATATGCTAAAAACAAAAGAAAGAATATAAGGTGAAAGACCAGATGAGAAGGCAAAAAATGTGGAAAAAACATAAATATAGTTGCAAGTATGGAAAACTTCTGGAAAAGCTTCATGTTGATCAAGAACAAATGCAGGAATGGTTAAGGGGAGGTGAATTCACATCAAAAAATAAAAGGTTAATATTGGCAGCCCAAGATAGTGGGCTACGTACACACTGGTTTACAAAGTCCATTGAATATGTGGGAGAAACAGACATATGTAGATTTTGTAAAACTGAATTGGAAACAGTAACACACCTTGTTGCTGGTTGCGACACACTAATGGCAGAAGGACTGTATACTGAAAGGCATAATAATGTGGCGAGACTGTTACACTGGAGATTGTGCAAACATTATGATATCAAAGTGGCTGAAAAACACTGGAAACATGAGCCACAAAGAATCATAGAAAATGATGAAGTTTATATCACATGGGATCACTCAGTACCAACAGTTCAAAAAATAGATGCTAGAAAACTGGATATAGTGGTCCAAGAAAAGAAGACAAAAGTAGCATTGATCATTGAAATCACCACACCCAGTGACTACAGTGTCTTGCATACAGAGAGAAACAAAGTCATAAAATACCTTGACCTGCAGGCAGAAATGAGGGCCATGTGGAAGAAAGATAGACAGACAGTTCCAATAGTAGTAGGAGCAAATGGTCATAAAAAAGAATTTACAATCATATTTAGATATGTTACCAATTTATGTAACACTGTATGAATTGCAGAAAGAGTCATTACTGGGCACATTACAGGTGCTGCAAAGAGCACTTCTGGCTAACATCAAAGAGTGAAACAATACTATTTCATGAACTTTAATTGTAATTTGACTTAGGAATGGGGTCCATTTCCGTCATGGTATTAGAAACTCAAAAGACTTGGAGAAATTAAAAATGGCAGACACAGCCTTGGGACATTACCTACATATGTGAGTGGTGGCAGTTAGCATTCATGCCTATATACATGTGGGTCATTGGGTGCAGCAGCTAATCACAGGACCTCCACAGGTCTACATATTGCACACACACACATATGCAACACAGATTGGGTTCGCCTTCTTATCAAATGTGGACTGTGTTACACGTCTTGCAGTACCGTGACAGTTGCCAGGACATACCATACACACAGGAAGTGCAACTGACAGGACTTCCCTGGGTTTGCTAATATGACTGCTTTTTGGAGTCACATTACCTTTGCTTATGCTATTTGTCATAACATTCAGGTGCTTCTGATGTGAAATAACTGCTTTATACAACTAGTAGACAACGTTAAGGGTATGTTTGTTGTCCTACACTCTGGGGACCTCTGTACTGCTTGAGTCGTTGCCACAGGTGACACCTGGCCAAATATGGACTGCAACCTGTAGGGTGGGACACATGGTGGCCATACCTCTCTCCTCTACATATTGTTGCAAAATGTCCTGATGTTTGCCACATACATTTGTTCCATCTCCCATGACATTGTGTTTTTTTGGCACATATGTGGCAAAACTTGACAGAGTAACATTAAAGTATGATAATGTATATTGTCAGGTCAGAACACATAACCTTCAGGGGATGCCTGCCAATGCACAAGTTGCTATGCTGTCTAAATGTTATGTTTGTCACGGCAATATGTAAAGATTGAGCCTAATATTTAGCCTTTGTGCAACTCTTCTGTATGAATTTATCTAGGTGTCCTTCTATGATGGTTTGAGAGGTATGTTGGTGGCCCTAACACAGACACACCACTGCAAGGGGATATACATAGGTTTATAGGTTCATAGGTTGGTACTAGGCTATTGGCCCTAGGGCCTATACAAGCCTAGCCATAACAATTCCCTGGCTATTTCTTACCACAATATTTATTTCCCTGGACCCCTGTCTAGCAGGGTGACTGACATGATCCCCGGGGTGAATTTCCTCTCTCCCATCCAATCATCAGGGTTCCTTTTGAAGAGGGCCAAAGAGGTGCTCTGCTTGACATGTATGGGCAGGCTATTCCAGAGTCTGGGGAGTCTCTGGGTCAGGAACCTATCCCTCCAGCATGTTTTATTCATTGTGATGACAAGGTTTAGATCCATGGAGCATGTGGTTCTGAGGGATTGGGATTTCTTTAAGTGTAGCATGTCCAACAGCTCTGGGTTTGACATGGCCTTGTATGTTAAGCAGAGATTGCCTCTGATATGGCATACATACACACACACCAACCATGTACTACCATTGTTGGGAGAACAACACCTACCTGGCTAGTTTTATCTATGCTGTTGCTATATTCATGATGCAAGTGTTACAGATCCATAGTGTAGGTGTGTCTGCCACTACTATTCAAGTAATTGACATATGCAGGTGGTGTAAGGATTGCCACTGGGGGTTTGCAAGGTTCTAATAATGTTATAACCATCTCACCCACTCACAATCCTGCATGTGGAAATGCACTGAAATACCCATGCACACAGATTGGGCACTTTTGTGTTTAGAAGACCTACCTATCTAGTTACCTACACTACATACCAGCAAAGGTACTGCACGTGCAACAGTGGTATTGATTATAAAATGTGTAACTTTGCTTCTAAGGTGGATGACATCTGTAGGCCCTGAATAGGTTGCCAATAGGAGAATTAACAGGGTACATGTGCTCTGGTCCAGGCTCTTGTGTGCTACAGCCAATTGGCTGATGAACCTGTGTAAACAGTGCAGACACTCAATGATATAGTGGCTGAGAGATCTCCTGGCTGTGTGCTACCCTTATTAAGTGAGTCATATCCTGGGGTGGGTACAGAGTGCATTGGACTGAGCAAAGATTTCCATAATATGTGAGGTATATTCTACATAGCACTGTGATTTCCTGGTATGTCAGTGGCAGATTGGTCTAGATTAATGTGAGGAAACACTGACAGACATTTATTTATTGACTTCATACAGTGCAGGTAACCTATGGTACTGCACGACTTGTTCTAGTGTGCACAGTCTACATTTGTGTGGCCATTGCTTCCCCTCCCCCTTATATGTGTCTCTTGGTCCTTGTGTACTGCAGTCACAGGCTTTGTCCACACTTGCTGCTGTTATGTATTTGTAGTTAAGGTGTGACTTGGGTAGAAGTCATAACCTCATTCACGGGGTTATGGACTTTACACCTCTGACTGTATGTGTTTAGCAGGTTGCCCATCATTGTGCCCCATACATCTGCTGTGGTCCTCAGATGGTTTGTGTCACACATTTACTATAAGGCTACATATTGTCCATAGCTGTCAAACTCTTACAGACACACATCTGGACAAGCACATAGATGACAGTTGTAACACAAACTCAGACATGGGGACAAGGGTGTTAATATTTCTGATCCAAACGCAGACAGTTGGTAGAAGGTTTTTGTATTAGTTTTCCTTTTCTTATGGGTATGAGGTCTGCAACTCAACTGTCTGTCGTTGATGATTTCACATCAACTAATTTGTCTAATCAGTCTAAACTCAAAATTACCCTTAGAAACAAAGCATGGGCTTTATGGCATTCTTCTAAAGACCCCCAAGATCACATTAAATACAGGCAATCCAGGAACAAAACTAAAAAATCCATTTTACAAAACAAAAAACAATACTACTGTAATTTACAGACAGTAAATCAAAATAACCCTCAGCAGTTTTGGGCAGATTTAAATAATCTACTACATCCTGGACAAACTTCAACCCCAATCTCTGCTGCTACTATTGATAAAACCCCTGAAGATGTTTCTGACAGTTTTAACTGATTCTTTACTGAGACAGTTCAAGCCCTAGCTAGCCAACTACCTCCTAGCTCCCCTGGTCCTGAAAATACCACCCCTTGAAACCTACTTGCGTTCAGCTTCCAACCAGTCGCCACTTCACTTATCCATACCTTGATCAAAAAATTAAAACCCACTACACTTTCTGCTGATCAAATCCCTGCCGAGTACCTACAAAAATCAGCTGATGCTATTTCTTACCCCGTCTCAATACTAATCAATCGAACCATAGTAGAAGCTAAAATTCCCACCATCTGGAAAATATCCTATGTAATTCCACTTCACAAAGGAGGCAGCTATACTGAATTCTCCAGTTATAGGCCAATAGCTATACTCTCTCCACTTGCAAAGATTATGGAAAAATGTATTCATAGACAACTCATGCATCACCTAATCCAGAATCACTTTATGGCAGACACTCAGCATGGCTTCCATTCTCATCACAGCAATACTTCAGCCCTCCTAGCCTTTGCCAAAACCATAAACCATAATCACAACAATAATTATATATCCTCAGCCCTCTTCTTGGATCTTTCCAAGGCATTCAATATGGTTGATCACCAACTTTTAATCCACACCCTGCAAACATTCTGTCTAGATACTAGAGCCCTTCAATGGTTTCAATCCTACCGGAATGGTCGACAGCAGGCTGTCCTCTGGCAGAACAAACTCTCTAATCTTCTACCTAACACTCTTGGAGTACCACAAGGCTCTATACTAGGGCCCTTGCTGTTCTCCATCTTCATTAAAGACCTTTATACTGTCATCCCAAAACTCAGCTGTATCCAATATGCTGATGACTCTACACTGATTTGCTCGGCCACATCTCCAATAGAGTTATGGTCAGCTATCCAGACCACCTTTAATACAATAGAAAACTGGCTTTCTGAACGTTGTCTGATCCTAAATCCCAAAAAATCTAAAATGCTGTTATTTAGACCAACACATAGGTCTACCGCTTTCACCTTTACCATAAATTCAAATGAAAGCACAATAATCTCCCCTGACCCCTCTACAAAACTATTAGGTGTCATCATAGATAATAATCTAAAATTTGGCCTACATGTTAACCAAACTATGAAAACCATCAATAAAAAACTAGGGTCACTTTACAGAATAAAAGCCTTCCTAACCCCTCCAGCTAAAATTTTCATAGCTTGCTCTCACCTTCTTTCAACCCTTCTGTATGCATCCCCTCTACTCTCGAATTTAAACAAGACTGTCCTTAACAAACATTCAATTTGCTACAACCACACTGCCAGGTTTGCCACTGGGCTGCCTTTTAGGACACATCATTGCATCAATCTAAATCAGCTTGGGTGGCTTAAACTACCCAGCCTAATCCAGTATAACCAACTGATTATGGCCTATAAAATCCTCTATAATCTGGACAATACTCCTGCACTTAAAAATATGATCACCCCCTATAACAATCCTAGACTGCTTCGATTCTCTAACAAACTGCTAATTCAGACTAGCAAAATTAATAACACAGCCGGTGACTCTGTCTTTGCAAACTCTGTAAGTAGACCCCGGAACTCTCTTCCAGCTGATATTACCTTACTTTCTACCTTAGGTCAATTTAAAACTAGACTCAAACAACATTTGGCACTTAACTGGCTATGTCAATGTATCAAGCCTGGCTAACTCTCGCTAGAATGTGTAAAAATCTGTTAACCAGCTTACTGTGTAATTTAATTTAATCCTAACTTATGCTCAGGGTTAACTCTAACCTGTGGAACTTGTTTAACTTGCTTACTTATGTAATCACTGTAAATAGTCTGTTTGTAATATGTAATGCTGGTATTATGTAATGCTGTATCTGCTTACCCTTGGAGCTTTTTTCCCCGGGCCTCCGCTGAAAATGGACATGCATCCAGTCAGACTATCCCAGTCAACAAATGTAAAATAAATAAATAAATAAATAAATTTTGTTTACAGATAGTTTGCCAGGCAAATGCAAAGTTATGGCAAGCACAACAGATATAGGAGGCATAGGTGTGGACATTCTGTGAATCCCTGTAATTCCAGGGGTATGGATGGTTCCCACTGACTTGTTACAAGTCCTGGCACAGTAACATGGAAGCCTTTACATCCTGGCAGTACACTGACCTGCCCCACCTTGCTGTTGTACTAGGCACCATGTATGTTACTAGAGCTGTGTACTATCCATATGTGTGGCCCCCTATCCCTCCACCATCCAGCTTTCCTGAAGTAACATATATTTCTTCTGGACAGTCTGTATAATCCCTACTGTAGGTGTAGCTAACATGCAGATTTGTTGCCACTGTCAGTCTGGAACCATGGACCCTAACAACCACAGTCCTGTAGTTAGACCAGTAGGTCACAACAGCCACTAGTAAGTGTATTTCCTGACACTATTAACCACAAACATACAGAGCACATTGACCCCTGCATATTGTAGAAATGGAACAAGGTATCAAGTTGATTGTGACAGGCCTGGGAATGTGTGGTCTGCTGCTATTACCTTACAAACATACATGTCACTGCCATTCTATGTGAACATGGGTGTTTTGGGGGGTCATACAGCTCAACTGTACACATCTTCATTGACTGTCCAGATGTTTGGTTTATATTTTGGTTTCATTCTTCATTAAACATGTGGTTGTCTGCCAAATATTAGTGAAATCATTAAGACTGAACTTAGAAAGTTGTGACAACCATTTCAGTTTCAGACTTCTTTTCCGCACTGCAGAGAAGTCATGCTGCTGCAACAAATGTTATTGCAAGAACTTTAAATGCTTGTAAGAGAAATCTTTATGGCATGTGCCTGTTTCTGAGCCTTTGTCGCATATTTCTTCATGGCTTTGCAAAGCTTTCCTGCTGTTGGAGGTTTGGACCTATGTATGGGACTCCAACATTGACATCCATGCATTTGTCCTATGACCCCACTGTTTGTAAGTCCCTCACATAGTGCAAGGGATTTTGCTGGCACAGGGCCTACTGCATATTGTGTGGTGGGCAGAACCTGGCAGTGTGTGTCTGTTGTCCCACATAGCTGTCCATTGTCTGCTGCAATCCCATTAACCCACTCCATTCCCATGCATACATGCAGCAATACCATACATATGCTACCACAGTGTTATATGCCATTCATTTATTGTTAAGAAGGGTGACTTACCTTGTGGCATCAGCAGTTGGAAGGACAGTGCTTCAGGGCTGACTCTGTCAGATGCACATGGTACACAGCCTATACATGGTAAGGTATAGGTAGCGTGATGTGTGTGGCATCCTTTTTACTGTGTGTGCAAGTTGGAGGGAAGTGTCAGTCCCTGGGTCCCTAGGGTGTCAGTGTATGTGCTATGCATTGCCTCTTTGCCAAGTCCATGGCATACTGGGCATGCCTTCATCTGCCTACAGGGACAGGCTGAGGGTGTTCCTCCTCCAAGTCCCCCTGTGCCTCTGCAGTAGTTGTTTCCAAGGATCATATTGTGTAACATGGCACATACTATGAACATGTGTGCACATGTGACTTGAGAGTACTGCAGGGCTCCACCTGATATGTCAAGGCAGCATAATCATTACTGGAGCATCCCAAACGCATGCTCTAAGATGTTCCTAGTTTGTGCGTGTGTCTCATTATGGCATTCTTTTGTGTGTGTGTGTGTGTGTGTGTGTGTGTGTGTGTGTGTGTGTGTGTGTGTGTGTGTGTGTGTCTGTGTGTGTCTGTGTGCATTTCCGATTGGTGTCATCATCCATTGTTCCAGTGCGTAGCCAGCATCCCCCACAAGATGGCCGTACAGGATGTCCCCCCTGTCAAATGTCTGGTACAGCTGTGAGGCATGCCAGATGTGCCAGTCATGATAACTGCCAGGGCTGCCAACACACACATTGATGATAATGCCCTGGGCATTGCACACAATCTGGCAGTTGATGGGGTGATAGCCCTTGCAGTTGACATAGACTCTACCCTCTTCACCAGGTGGTGCTTTGATGTGGGCATGGGTGCAGTCTATGGCACCCAGTACCTCTGGGTAGTTTTCTACATGGTGGAAGAGATGCATACTGCTGGTCCTCTCCTCAGGGGTGCTGGGGTAAGATATGTGCTCACTGGCATGTCTTAGCATGACATCGAGGAACTGGTGGAGTACCCTGGATGCAGATGCCTGTGAGACCCACATGATGTCCCCAGTAGGTGTTTGGAAAGTACCTTTAGCTAGTATTCTTAAGGCTATGCATACCTTTGTTTAAACTGGGATGGGTTCCCCTCTGTTGGATCTGGGTCTGAGTGGAGGATAGCAGAGCTCGGTGAGTTGCTGGAGTATGCCCCTGTCCACCCTGTAGCACTCTACTACCACCAGCTCATGTAGCCCCTGAAAGGTTACCCTTGGTCTGAACACTCTTCTCTTCCTCGGTCTGGGCCAGTTGCCAACATCATCATTATCACCACCCTCAGTTTATAGCATGTAGAGATGTAGCAAAGCAGCAGCCCCTATCATTTTGTCAGTTAAAATTCCCAAGTGTGTACTCCAATGGTGCTGAGTATGTGGGAAAATCAGATTGAATGGTGTTTGCATACTTTTTACTGGTGTGCTGCAGATGCTGCCTGTGGCATTGGCTGACTATCATACATTCCACCTGCCAGCTTCATTATTGAGGGGGTTGAATGGGCCACTGTGTCATTTATAGTTGATTGCCTTTTGTCTGCTATTTCCTTTTTTTTCCCCTTTTCCTCCAGTTTTAATCCTTTAAAACTGCTGCAGCTAGTGGAAACATTGCTGAGTAGAAAAGGCCCTCCCCTGGACACAAACACACTCAGCATTTCTGAAACCAGCTAAGCATAGCTAAGCAGCCTCAGACACACTCCCTTGCTTAGCTGTGCTTAGCTGGTTTCAGAAATGCTGAGCGGTGCTTAGCAGTGCATAAATCCACTTAGCTTGGCTGAATCCTGCTTAGAATTAAACTTCTAAGCAATGCTCAAACCAGCTAAGCAGAGCTAGGCATTGCTAAGCATTGCTCAGTTTTCATTTAAATCAATGTACTAATTGGACATTAATTACTCATTACTGACATATTATTAAGTGTATACGTTTTACATTATATGACATCCCCCTATGTGCTTTGATTACATTACCTTGGGGTGTGACTGTACTGTATGGGACACTTTTGTTTACATGGGTGAGTTCACATCATATATCCACTGACACTGGAAATTTGGATGAGCTACACTACCCTGGTTAACAAATACCAATTACTACATCATAACATAAAATAAAATTATTTAACAATGCTTTCCCATGTAAAAGCTGAATGGCCTGCCTTAGTATTTGACTGTGAACTACCACATGCAAAGTCAGAATTCTAACCACTAAGCTAAAGGAGGTGTCCAAAATTTCAGCTATTCATTTTTATATAGGTCTTTCATGATACAGATACAGTGAGAAAAAAATACAACAATTTTAAATATATATATATCAAAACATGTCATTCTATCAACTTTCTAAGTTTGTAAGATCAATATTTAAAAAGTATCCCTATTTCTGGCCTTTTGCCCCACTTTTACTACTGCATTTGTCCGGACTTGAAAACTCCAATGTGGTTACACCAAGCATGAAACACCCCCTTTTCATGTCAGCTGCTACATACATACATGATGGCTCATTTTGCTATTCAGTAAACTTAACTAATTTGCATACACCTCATAACCTTTACCCTAGATACAGCACTACACACGAGCCTATGTCCTTAGCAACCACTGTTACCTGCCATTGTATGAGTCTGCATGCTGGCCAGTATAATGGGGAATTTACTTTTAGCTTAAATAATCCCCTTTTAGTATTTTAATTTTATATTTTGTCAGATCCCATGCTTGGGCACTGCTGCTCTCCACTTGCACATAGCATATATGCAGGTAAAAATTAACCTTTGATTTTTTTTTTAAAATATTTCGCATCAGTTTTACATGCCAATGGCCATAATTTTGGCCATTAGCATGCCTGATGCAACTAATACATGCTTTACTTTGAGTTGTCATAGCCCCCTTTTTTTTTTTTGCAGTGTTATTCACGGACAATTCTTGCATGCATTTGTTATACAGACACGGCTCCTACATGGACGCTTGTCTGCTTCCTGGATTGGTAAATTACCTTATTTGCATAGTTTTCACCAGAAAATAAGGTGATTTACATCCTGCAATCATGTCATTGGTTGAACAGTGCTAGAAGGCTTGTGCACGCCCCCAGTACTGTTTCCTGGATTGCAAAGGCTCCGAACTCTGTGTTCGAGCTGTGGCACTTACATGGAGATTAGCTCCGTGTAAGCTTTATTGAATTTCCCCATATATGTATTTTGTTTTTATATCTTCATACTTGGAAAATAACACATACTTCAAGAAAGAAGTATAGTTTTCTTTTTAAATGATGTTGCAGAAATAATAACAACAGAACAATAAAAATTTCAACAGTGAAATTCAAGATGCCACTGTTTCATTGCCATTTAGCCTAATATGCAAGGATAATTTGTTTGAGATTATTCCATTTTTATTTCATGAAAAAAAAACATTACAATATGAAAAGTCATTTTAGGAATGCAGTATTTTATGTAAGCAGGAAGCAAAAATAGCTAAATAACTGTGTGTAGGTGATACAAAAAGAGAAAAGAAAGACATGTTCGCCAAAAGTTGTTATGCATGAATGCAGAAACTACCTACATGATTCACATATCTTTCAGAAGAATGTTTCAGTAGCAAAGAAAGTATTAAAAACAAACATTTAGTAATTAATTTAAATGTGTTATTTACTTAAGAAAGGAAGTGTGCTTTCACCAAAAATCTGAAAATGTAGTACAGTCATTGAACAGTGTTACACTTCCTCTACTGAGGGAAAACAGGTAAATAATACTATGCCATTGGAAATAACGGAGCTGTGCAGATCATGAGTGACTTGAATTCAGCAGGATGTGATGCTTTATCAGTAAGGTAAGCACAGCTACATTAAGGAAGTTATGCAAGTTATATCTGTGAAGGCATTACACCTTTCTACCAAACGATGATATAATTAATAAAAGGTGCAATGATGTTTTACCATGGTGGTTAAATGATTGAAAGGTCTAGTATCTGAGGAATGACTATAAACTCTGAAGGTATTCACTTGAATAAAATATTAAAGAAGGAGATATGCTATAGGTGTACAAAACAATAGAGGCACTTGTGATAGGATATAGTTAATAATGAAAGATGTGTAGGACTATACTGTAGATGTCAGACCAGGCATAAAAAGTATTTTTCAGTAAGAGGGTGGTGTACAGCTGTAACAGTCTTAAATAACTGGTAAAACAATTGAAGTCTGTCAAAATTTTTAAATGAAAGGGATAGGTGGGATATGTATGTTGAAAAGGGAATGCTGGAGTTAGCTAAAGGATGTCATTTCAGCCAAACAAGACATGTTTTCTGGTACTAAATGTGTGTGTGTGTGTGTGTGTGTGTGTGTGTGTGTGTGTGTGTGTGTGTGTGTGTGTGTGTGTGTTTGTATGTATGCATGTATGTATGCACATGCACATACAGGAATGCATCCTGTCCCTTTCATTTAATCATGTAATCATTAATCAGTTAATCATTAAAGAAAATGACATAGTATTTGAGACATCAAAATACACAACTTCGGGGGAGGGGCTGAATGGCTAACTGAAAGCAGCAGTATTTAGAGCTCCATATAATTAATTAAATAAGACAGGAAAAATATTCTTTTTTATTTCTTCAAAGCATAAAATCTTATAGATAAAGGTCTAATTTACATAATTAGAAACTTTGGTGAAGTTTTACAAATAATTTCCTGTCAAAAAGCTTGGAGATATATTCACTTGTTAAAATGAGCAACTCAAGGAATTTCACCTGGATGCTGCCTTAAAGAAAAAACTACAACATATAGCATCTACCCTGCAGGAGTTGTCTTTGAAGATGGATGATTTTAAAGAGAACCTATAAAATCTTAAAACAAGCAGTCAAAAACAGGTTGACATCCTCAAGGAAATGCTACAACACCAGACAAGGATAACTGGAATAGAGGTTTCTCTAAATGACTTAGAAAGCAGACTTAGGGAAGAGGAAACTCAGAAAGAACTGCTTCTTAAACAAAACACTTGCTTGGTTAATAAAGTAGATGACTTGGAAAATAGGGAGAGGACAAATAACATCAGGATTTTCGGATTACGTGAAAACACAGAAGGTGAGAATATTATTTCCTTTTTATCAAGCTGGATCCCTGACTTTTTAAATTTAAAAGAAGGACTTTCCTTTGGCATTGAGAGGGCACACAGAGCTCTTGGGAAACCTGCCACTAACTCAATCTCTCCTCCTAGGTCAATAATTATCAAATTTCTTTCATACTTGGACAAGGAACTGATTTTAAGATCTGCTTGGAGGAAGGCACCTCTAAAATTTAAACAGAGCCTGATAAGATTTGATAATGACTATTCATCTAGAATAATGGAACAAAGGAAAAATGTGTGGCCAATGATAAAGTTTCTGAAACAAAATAACATCAAGGCACAACTTGCATATTCAGCTAAGATAAGAATACTGTATGCCACCTAGATGAAGACTTTTATTGACTTAGAGGAAGCCTCTTCATTTATTAAAACTAATAATGTGATTACTTTACCAGACGATATGGATTGGATATCACCTTCTCTCAAGAGAACAAAAGAAACAAATGTCTGGACAGTTGTCAAAAAGAAGAAGTAAAAGACTGATACTGTTACAGCCAAATCTCTCAAAGCATCTGCTATGATATGAATTATTTTAACATTACTTTAAAGGTCCAATTTTACTGCTTGGAATTTTAAAACAAAGGTAACTAACTACTGGAATCTTTATCTATATTTTTTGAAAATAGATGGCACATGAGAGTTTTCACATTACCTCAGGTATGTAAAACAGGGTACTTTTCTTTCACAGCAGGAGGGTTATATAGCACATAAAATATGTATACTGTAAATCAACATATATAGCATATATGTATTTTCTCTTTTCTTTCTCTCTCTTCTCTCTTTTCTCATTATTATTTTAACTGTATCTTGTCTCCCTTTCTAAATTATCTCCTGTTTACTATACTAATATAGTCTGTATATATTTAATAACACACTATCTCTACATAGATAAATAATAGTCTAAAATAATCTAGTTTTAAGGTAGACTAATTAGAATAGTGAACTTAATTAATTGTTATTACAATATTTATTAGATTAATGATAGTCACTGTTATGCTTATTGGATTGCGGTGGTGGTGCTGCGGTAGCGAGAGCTTCTTCTGTGTTGAGACATGCGTGAATGGGCGTACCTTTGTTGAAGGCACGTAAAAATCTACTGCCAATCATTAGCGGACCGGAGTTCCGCTGTGGTGACCCCTAACCGGGAAAAGCCGAAAGACACAACAACTGTTATGCTTGTTGGGATTGGGGACATGTTCGTGATTAACTCTGAAAAGTTCCATTCATGTACATATGTCCTTTGAATTATTTCCTTTTAGTACTGACAAATATATAAAAAAAAAGGCGGGGAAAAATGTCCTGTTGGTTAAGAGAAGTGAAGCTTTCTTCACATTCTATTTGTGTTGCCATAGCGACGGTAAACAATTACTGCAGTTTCTAAGGACACTGTGAACCTGCAAAGTGCATTTAGCCTCACAGATAACAAATAATAATTAAAAGTAATGTTGTTTAGTTATTAAAATGAAAACAACCCAAGCAAGGTAAAATAAATACATAATAGGATTATTTCTAATATTTTATGATTTATCGTCATAGGATTACATATTCCTGGAAACACAACTGAAATGTTCCCAAACTACATGTGCACTTAAACGTAGCTGCTTGATTAAAAAGTATTACTCAGTTTAACATGCTGATTTCACAAGCTGTCTGCACTGTAAAAGTTACATTTTATATGTTACTTGATATTGTCATTCTCTTGTGCACATGAAAAGATACAGATTACTTTTTGCAACATGTTATCTTTGCAGTTACCTTACACTCTGTACAAACTCACTTGGTAACTGATAGCTATTCATTTAAAATATCAGTTTAAATATTAAATGTGCCCTTGAAATGCTATTGACATTTTGACAAAATATAATGTGAACTGTAAAATGAATGACTTGAAAGAAGTGAAGTAATGCATAGATTTCAAAGACAGTTCTTGACACTACAGTAAAAGTAAAAATACATATTCACAAGGAAGTATTGAAATGTTTTAGTCTTCCAGTTAAAATAGCTTACTGTCAACATTATGCAATATCAGAAATTTTGAAGAGTTAAGAAATTACTATTATTTGTCTTTATAATGATTATTAGACATATGTTAGACTTTGCTGTGTTTAATGAATTGTGATATATGTTTATGAGGAAAAGTAGACTCAATTACTCACATTGGACTACACATTCCTGGAAACTCAACTGAAATATCCCCAAATTACTTGTGAATTTAAATGAAACTGCCTGATTAATAAGCATAATTTACTTTAACAACTTGAATCCATAAGCTATCTGCTCTATATATGCTATATTATATATGTCACTTGCATATGACAGTCTCTAGAGCACACAAAAAATACATATTATTTTTGCAACATGCTATATTTGCACTAACCATACATTCTAAACTAACTCAGTTGGCAACTGACAAGTTATTTATTTGAAACATCAGTCTAAATATTAATTGTGCCCTTGAAATATTATTGCCGTTTTGACAAAACAAAACCTGAATTGAAAAAGGAATGATTTGAAGAAGTGAAGTATTGTACAGATTTCAAAGACAGCTATTGACACTACAATATAAGTAGAAATGTATGCATGCAAGCAAAAATTAAAATGCTTTATACCTTTAGTTAAAATAGCTTATTGTTAACTTTTTGCTTTATCAGAAAATTTAGAGCTAGGAAATTATTTCTAATTTGTCTTTATAATGTTTACTAAAGTGATGTTAGTCACTGACTTGTTTAATGGATTGCGAGTCATGTACAAGATGGACTACTGAATGTTATTTCAGTTAACCTATGTTTGCTGAATTTCTTTTATTAGGACTGATTTAAAACAAGGGAAAGAAAGGGAAGGGAAATCTATGTTTTTGGTCAAGGGAGCGAGAGGCTTAAGAGTATTCTAACTGCCCCAAGAACTCTCTAAGATGCTCTAAATACTATTTGATTAATACTTGCCTAAGGTAAGTCTTGATTACCATATAGGTACCTTCACATTCATTCTAGACCTGATGTGATTACCCATTCTGGAAGCAGGAGGTGCCCTATGCAGGATGAGAATTGTCAGGGTAATCATAGTTCATTCTTAGACTCTGCTTTGTAAATCTATAAATATGTAAAAGCACTGTACACTAGAATGTAGGGTGCCTCTACTCAGAGTTAGGATACCACTGATAAGCCATATCTTTTCATAAGTGTAAATTGAAGTTGGTGAACTGAAGAATGGGAAAGTAAAGGAAGACAGTACACCTACAGTAAATTCATATTTCATTGGTAATCACTCATTGTCTCCTGCAGAGTCATTTTAGTCAAATTATTTTAGTAATAATCTATTTGTTGTTGGCTTATTTAGTGTATGCTCCTATGTTGCATTTAATTTATCCAAAATGACATATCTGACATGTTTGGGATTTCTTAAGGGTAACTAAATATTGGATATTTTCTAAGTCAACATAATTGTTTACACTACTAACATTCCATCCTGGTATATAAAATACTATAGAACAATAATAGAATAATATAGAATTTCATATCTCTTTTAAGAAAGTTCTCCATATGATAATTTAACATATGGAGTTAGGAATGACTTTCATTCCATGTTTAATGGGAAATTCATATCTACTTGTATTTGATACTTTAGAATGAATGTTTCATAGAAGTACTTTTTTAAAGCCTGACCAGAATTTTACTCTACTTGTATTTAAAGAAGAAAGAACATTAATTTACACTCCTGAGTTTACACACATAAAAATAACATTCAATGTTATCAGAGAATATGGTATAACTACTATAATGAAAATAAAAAAAAGGCAAAAAGTTTCTTCCAACAATAACTTGAAATGGATTTAACATTCTTATCATTAATTACTAATGGCTTAAATAATGCAAATAAAAATCAAACTTACTTAAATATTTAAATCTAAATAAGGCACAAGTAGTATCTCTCCATAAACGCATTTTAAGACTAATGATAGCTTTATCTGGAACCCTAAGGACTATACAGTCTTAGCTCAATCCTCCTACAGAACAAAGACAAAAGGAGTATCAATTATCTGGAAGAAAAACATAATCACGCCAAAAGTTATTTATAAATATGAAGACAAAGAAGGTCTACTACCATTTGTTATAATTAAATTTAATAACAGAATATGGACCTTAGCTAATCTATATTGGTTCAAAGGAATTGGAGCAGGAATGGTTAAAAAACACCTAGATTTTATTTCCAACAATTATAAAGGAAATTTTATACTTGGAGGAGACTTTAATTGTACCTTAGAAGCTTCTGAAACCACCAAGAAGTCTTTTTGCATAGCAACTATTTCAAAAGCCTTAAAAAGATGGATTGATTCATTTCATTTAATAGACACTTTTAAAGTAAAAGATGATAAATCCTTATTATTTTCCCATAAAGACCATAGATTTGGAACATAAACCAGAATAGACAAATTATTCATAGTTCAAGATTTACAAACAAAAATCCTCAACTTCTCAATAGTTCCATACCCCTTCTCAGATCATGACTCTCTGATAATGAAGCTCCAAATAGAGTTTAAACCTTTAATCCTCTCAACTAGAATTCCATCATATATCACGAACATTAAAGAATTCAGACCCTGGATGTTGTCAGAACTGCAATTATTTCTTGAAATTAATTATACAACAGAAATCAGTAGAGTTATGGTTTGGGACTGATTAAAAGCGTATTTATTTGGTAAGACCCTTAGTTGGTACAAAAACAAAGTTAGAGAGTGGGAAACCAAATCATTAGACTTGCAAACTAGACTCTTGACAGCAAAAATCTAAAAAAAAAAATCAGAATGGTCCAGAAGTCAAAAAAGAAATAGAGGAATTAAATAAAAGATATAATGAAATTCTAACATACAAAACTTGTCTAGCCTTGGAAAAATTAAAAATAAACTCATTAGCAACCTCCCCCAGATATCTACATAATTTATCTACAAGAATTAAAATACAATCTAAAGCAAATAACATTGGTAGTATATATCCTGAAAAGAAAGGGGGGAAAGTATCAGATATAGGAGACATCCTTGAAGCATTTCAGTTCCATTATATGGAACACTTCAAAAAAGAAGGTTTAGATACCAACCAAATAAACTTAGATACAGACCTTATCAATATAACAAAAATCCCAAAAACTTAAAACTAGACCTACAAAAACCTATATCCTACAAAGAAATTGTTGACAAGATAAAAGAAAGTAAATCTAACAAAGCTCCAGGGATAGATGGTATGATTACTGAAATTTACAATCTTTTCCCTTCAACAGTTATCTCCCTTTTTCATAAAACATTGGTAGAAGTCCAGTCAGAAGCAAAAATACCACCCTCATGAAAATATTCTCTCATAACACCAATTCTAAAAGATAATAAACCATCAAACCTTTGTACCTCATAGAGACCTATATCATTAATGAATAATGATTAGAAAATATTCATGTCAATCCTAGCTAACAGAATGAAAATCCCACTTTCATAAACAATAATGATCAAACTGGATTTTTATATAACAGGCGCACACATGATAATATTAAAAGGATACTTACTCTTATAGATTATGTGAATAAAGAAGCTAGAGAAACACTTGTAATCAGATTAGACATAGAAAAAGCCTTTGATTCCCTCAACTGAGAATATCTATTTAAAACTGTAGCATTATTTGAATTTCCTCCTCCCTTCATCTTATTACTAAAAACATATTTATTAATAACAGCCTACATTAAATTAGGTCATTTCACCTCAGAATCTATCCATATAATGAAAGGTACTAAACAAAGATGCCCTCTTTCTCCTATTTTATTTGCTTTGGCTATAGAAATACTTGCAGAAATAATACGCAATAATCCAAGAATAAAAGGAATAGAAGTCTATGACCAGTACATATCTAAAATAATGCTTTTTGCTGATGATATTTTATTAACCCTATCAAACTCCAGAGAATGATTAGGAGAGCTAGAAGAAGTAATGGCAACATTTTATAAGATTTCAGGTCTACATTTTAATAGATCAAAACCAAAATTTATATTTTTAAATAAGAAAAAAGAACTACAAGTTACAGATAAATCCATCATAGGAAAACAAGAACTTACGCTAAATTATTTAGGAATAGTGTTATGCAAAAATATAAACAAAACAATATTAATAAATTATAAAAACATTATTGAAGCAATAAATATATATATAGAAAAGTGGAACAAAATTATATTAACTTTTGAAGACAGATTGCAATTAATAAAAATGGTCTTATTGCCAAAAATGCTATATGTAGCATTAGCAATACAGTTAATTCCTGAAAGATGCATTTCTAAAGAAATAAATTCATGTTTAATAAAATTTTTGTGGTATCCCAAAAAAAGAATAGAGTAGCTCTAACTCATCACATTAGACCATGGAAACAAGGAGGATTGAACTTCCCAGAAATAGAAACATATATAAAATCATCTGTGCTTAAAACTACAATAGACTGGAAAAACCCAAATTATTTTGCCGACTGGAAAGAATTAACAACAACTATATTAACAAATGAATTTAATCTGTTAAAATAAATTTTAATAGTAGACAAATCAAACAAACCCTGGTACATAATATGCATACGTATACAATATAACATAACAAAACCTTCTAAAACAACACTGATTAATCATTACATCAGTTCCTTTAGAAAACCTATCAATGCAAACATAGATCTAAAACTTTGGTTTGACCTTTTAACACCATTTACCATCACTAAGAACTTTCCTCACAAAATATATAGGGAAACAATAACCTCCTGGGAACAAAATGAATTCTTATGCTGGTTTCAATGTGTAAATAAATTAAATGTTTTAGATATACATATGATAAAAACTGCTTACAATATTCCAACACAGGACTGGTTAACCTTACAAAGCATTCTAATGTACACTCAAGATTTATGAGGATTAATTAATAATTCCTCATTTAAAGATATTCCAAACGTAATAAGTTTTCTGTATGAATTTATATATAATAGTTGTGAAAAGAAAAAATCCATTTCAAATCTATATAAAGAGTTAATAACATATAAAACAATTCCCAAACCATCATACTGGCAGTTCTTAACAAAAGGTCAGTCATTGCAGTTAACAGAAGAAATTAAAACATCTTACTATCAGTTAATTGCACCTCTAACACACAGTACTGGAAAATATTTAACTGGAAATACTTATAGAGAACATTTAAACACCAGATAAAATTAAAAAGATCAGTACTACTACATATGTTTTTTGCTGGAGGTGTGAAAAGTCAAATAAAGCAGACTGGATTCATATTTTTTATGAATGTAATAAAATTAAATCATATTGGAATGGAATCAATCATTTTTTACAAGCTTTATTTAATGAATCCTTTACCTTAACTAAAGTATTGATTATACTAAATGTAAATGAAGGTCCCTACCTGAATAAGACAAATATGTATTTGTTATGGACAATACTTGCTATATCTAGGAAATGTGTAACCAGAAGGTGGAATTCAAATACACCCCTGACCTTGGAAGAATTCTACACTTTACTGAAGACAACTGCATCGATGGAAATAAAAATCAAAGAACTATGAATCTATCCCAGGCCATTGGTAAATAATCCTTGGAAGAAAGTTATATCTTTGTTGGACACTCTGCAATAATCAATATTGTATCTCTGATAACTGATCTGTTAATTCTATATTTAATAACATACATTGTATATAACTGAAAGTCAGGCTAATGTAAATATTGTATACAGTGGTTTAAAATGATATTTAAAAAATATTATGTAAATGTTATTTTAATTGAAAATAAAAAAAAATATTTGAGGAAAAAAAAATACACAACTTATTTGGAGGCAAAAATCTCTCACACAAATGAGGTTGTCAGGAATGGGCACACTACATCTGTCACACACACTGTTCACCAAACACACACATTATCTTATGCTGAGGTGCTTACAAAACGTCCCAAATCTGAAAGACCTCTAAAGTTACCTTACAGCAACAGTGTCCCTCAGCAGTCACTAGAAGACACACCACCAGCAATGCCAAACATCTCACAAAAGCCTACACTCAATGGCCCACCAACAGCAAAGCCCATAAGGCAAACATATATTTTACCTAATACTATTGTCATTAGGGGCTCCATTGCATGACACACAGATGATCTACTTACCAGGTTAGACAAGGAGAAGATAACGATTAGTTGCCTATCTAGAACCAGGATCTGCAATATCACGCAGTCACTGAATTCACTGCACCTCAGGTACCAATATGACTCTATCATAGTCCATGTTGGTGTAAATTACCCCACTGCAGTATATGAAAGGAGACATAATGAATCTCTTGGAATTTGTGTCAAAGATCGGCATGAGCTGTTTAATGAGCAATCCTACTGTCACCAAAGATGGCACCACAGTATGATCATGAAAGGATTAGTTCTAATAATTGACTTAATTCCTGGTGTCACTCTAGAGGGATCTAATATCTGTCAGCATGAGGGCACATGGTCTGCAGACCACATTGCTTTGCCAAGGATGGACTGCATGTATCCCCTCTAGGCTTTCAGAAATTGGCAAAAAATATATCCATCCCCTTAAACCCTTTTTCAGGCAATGCCAAAAAGACAAAACTACCAACATAGTGAAAGAGTCTCCAAGCAACCTTAATATGTCATTGCACAATGATAGAAGCCTAAACAAAGAAAAAAAATCGACACCCCTCAAGCCCTCCTCATTCTGGAGAATGTAGAAATCTGTGCTGTAACTGAGTCTTGGTTAAAAGCCATAGAAAGTACTCTGGCAGTGCAAGGTTACATAGCCAAAGCACAAACTGAGGTCAAAGGTGGTGATGTTTCTTTCTACATTAGCAACAAGCATACCTCTAATCTCATTAAACAGGATTATACTCTGGAACTCATCCACATGTAAGCCACCATAGATAAGGTCCCTCACCATATTATGGCTAGCTACAGGTCACCATCTATACCAGTAGAATTTCATGACTCTTCCCTAAACCTAATAGAGGCATTCTCCATCTGATTAAACACCCTATTCATGGGTGACTTTAACTTTTAACTACCCCTCTATATGCTAGGAAACTTACACTGCCTCCAGTTCACAGGCACAATGCTTCCTGGACTTTATTACCACAAACACCCTTGAACAGATAGTACACACTCCAGCTAGAGGATTAAACATACTGAAATAATGGATCTGGTAATCGCCAACACTGAAGAGCATTGCCACCCATGTCATGTCCTTACTAGTGTGGTCAGATCACAAAGCTGTCTCCTTTGAATTAAAAATCATCCCAGAAAACCTAGGCAAACTGCATCCTATTAGGTGATAGTTTGTTCAAGGTTCCCCTAAAACTGAAGAATTATTCACAGAGTTCCTATACAAACATAAGATTGGCTACAAATAGGCTTCCATACCTACTAGAAGTAAACTCAAAACAAACACTAAAATCCAGTCCTACTGGTGAAACCTTCACCTAAACAGGGTGCATAATAAAAGAAGAAAACTCATGGCTAAAATCAGAAAAATCAACTCCATTAAAATCAAGAGATCTATTTTACAGCTGAACTAGAAATTAAGAGGTCTAATTAATCCAACAAAGCCAACAATGAGGTCTAGACAGCATCTCAGGCTAAGGGCAATCACAAGGCCTTTTCTGCTATATTTGTGCCTTTAAAGAAACACACTGCAGTATTCTGAACTGGTAGTGAATGGTACCACCTTTACCAATCAGGGTGAAATAGCAAATCTGCTGGCTAATAAATTCAGCCCAAACTTCATCCCCATTCCTCCATATGTTGACCAAATAAAATCCCCTCCAACATAATACCACCAGCTACTAGCAGGGACCAGGTGCTGGCAGTACTCACTAAAGCAAAAAAAACACTGCCTTCATGGGTCCTGACAACATCCCCAGTTAGGACCATAATCTTCAAATACAGCCCTAAAACAGGCTACTTTCCAAGTGAATGGAGGTCCATGACAGTCATTCCCCTCCTGAAGGGTGGACCATACACCGACCCAGGTAACTGCAGAACCGTCAGTCTAAGAATCTAATACACTAGGCCATGGAATGAATTATCACCAACATGATAAACAAAGACCTTGCAGCCTACAGACAATGGACCCATCCCAATTTAGCTTTGTTAAGGGAAGGTCTTGCTTACTTAACCTGGGGGGATGACAAAGGCAATGGATGAGGGTAAAGCAGTAAATACTGCGTATCTTGACTTAATCAAGGCATTCAATACAACACCCCTTCAGGCATTGTTGACAAGCTCTCTGAGCTAGGCTTAAATCCCTTCATAACTAGCTCTATTTCTAGCTGGCTGAGAAAGGACCCATAAGGTCAGGATCTGAGATACCATCTCCAGCAAGAGAACTGGCACCTGTGGAGTAACCCAAGGCTCCATGCTAGGCCCACTCCTGTTTGGCATCTACTTCCCAGAACCCAAGAGTAATGTTCAAGGCCCCTGGCTCATGAAGTCTGCAAATGACTGTAAATTGGGAGCTATTATAGATTCATCCCAAGACAATAACATCTTGCAAGAGGGTTTAACACAGACAAATGACTGATGCCGAAGTCATGGCCTAAAACTCAATGCCAAAAAATGCATTATAATGCTCATTGGGAAACTGTCAAATCAATTTAATTACTCCATTGATAAAACTTCCCAAATAATTTTTAGGAACATAGGCAGACAGCAATCTGGTCTTTGACCAACATGCAGCTAAGATAGTAAGAAAATTGCTCTATGTCACCCAACTTATAGGTAAGGGTATGACATCCAATTCCATGGAAATTATACTGCCACTCTACTTGGCCTGTATCAAACCTTTCATTGAATACAATGCCCCCTTTGGTAAGTATATAACCAGACACTTGCAGCAGTTGGAAGGCAACCAAAAGTTTCTCATCAAGAGAATTCAGAGCATGAATATTCTGTCCTAAACTGATTGCCTAAAGGCTATGACTCTATATTCAGTCTCCTACAGGTTGGTGAAAGGGGACCTTTGCCTGCCTTACAGGGCTTCATCAGGCCCAGCCCTGATAGATCTGTTGCACATGCACAAAACAAACTGCCCCAGGAACACTAGATCCAGGGATATGAACTTGAATTGTGACATAGACAGAATGTGCTAGAGAAACAGACATGCAAAACAAACAGCCCCAGAAACAGTAGATCAAGGGATTTGAACACTGATTGTGACATAAACAGAACTTGCTGGAAAGACAGATATGCATCCCTGCACTATGGAATAGGCTCTCCATATATGTAAAACAGAGTTCATCCCTTACCTATTCCAACAAAGCCTTGACAACTGTGTGGGCAATCATAAATTTACCTCTGGTCTAGCCTCTATGTCCCTTATGGATAGAAGTCATCAATAAGAATAATATTATCCTAACTAACACCTCCCACCCAGAAATCTTTAGTTATCTACCTACTAACATGTCCCTCCCCGTACAGATGTCCATGACACTCAGGATCCAAATGGTTTGGGGTGCATGGCTAGGCATGCAAGGTTCCTACTTATTGAGCCTTGGCCTAGTAATAACTATGAAACTATTGCAGTGAAAAAAAGTACTTACAAGCATCAATCACCATCCTCTACTTGTCTGTAATTTTCAAGGTTTCTGAAATATATTTAAGATAAGTATGCATTCCTGATATATTTTCTAAGCATAAGTTGTAGTATGATTACTGTTATTAATAGGTTTACATTTAGCAATATTTCTACTAAAAATAATAATATAATGATATTTACAGTTCAATTTAATTAGCATGATTAAGTACTGAGGTACTCCCAAAAAAGGGAATTATTTTGTCTCAATACAGTATATAAAAATCATACCTAAATGAGTAACACTACTTCTCATGACACAGTGACAAAATATAATTGCTGCTTGAAGAAATTCGACTTCCCATGTGTATGAAGAGAGCAGAGCACTATATAAAGAGTCAATAAATCAATTAGCTTTAGCAGTCAGTGTTTGGCAAATGCATTTATTTCCCTTAGTGAAAACACACTTTTACTAGCAGCTATACTTCATATTGTTATGGCCAATTTTTCATCTGGAAATGAAATCTATTGTCTGTGAAACTGTAGATTTATGTGGAATGAAACAGCATTTTCCGTACTGTATATGTAAAATAAGTCAACTTCTCTGTTGTAAGCCGCTTACATTTGTGATGCTTTATTTTGACACAGGGTGCAGTCAGATGGTAAATATCTAATTATTACTTACCCCTTCCTACATACTGTTGTTAAAATCACTGATCATTATAGCAAAGGAATTTTATTGAAGCTAGGAAAAGGTATCTATCTGATGAACAAAAAAGAACTATATATGAATATCATTCAGCTTATTATTACATAGGCTGGAAATGTATCTAGGAAATGATTGGGAAGTTCAAGAAGTTAAATCCATTTCATTAATCCTTTTGATTAAAATAATTATTATTGTGGTTTTCTGCCCCTTGATAAGTGAGGATTATGAATGCTTTAGGTTAATTGGATGGCTGCAGAAAAAACAAATATATAACAATACATTGCTGATAATAGCGAAAGGGTTAGACAGACATTTTAATAAATGGAAGTGTCTAACTTTCTGTAATTTCATTATTCTGTGAACTATAGACCTCCATTTGTAATACATATCCCTAGAGTAAAGCTCCTGGAGAACCAGACTTGGTGCAAATACAGTAGGGTCTCTGACAAAGTAACAATGTGCATTTTTACGGCTTCATTTTTTTATATTAAAATATTCTGCAAATGCAGGTAACAAAAAGCTGCATTTTTCCATCATAAAATCAACATCTGACTACAGTGGCTCCACTAGAGATGACAGAAACATTAAAAAGAAATTATACGTAACTTTATTTTACTAATAAGTGTGCTTGCTTTTAAAATGGTTACGATTTGCTTTTCTAAAAACATGATTTTTTTTTTTTAAATTAAGAGTGTAAGTCAGTAAAGCACTTAATTCTCCTCCTGATAGCCAAACTGTAAGTCATATCTGATGTCTGGAAAACATAATAGCCTTTGCTTCTTGCTCCAAATGGTATTATGGGGCATATACTGAAAATACAAAAAGGGACACAAAACTAGTTCACTGAGATTTAAAGAGCACCATTGCAGTGCCTGGGGACAACATATACAGTAAAAACGACTATGCCATAAGATAATAAAAAGGACATATTGTCAAATGTCTTATCTCTTCAATTTACAGGTAACTTAACTGTGGATTTACAACAAATGTGGGGACAATTTGGATGATTTCTTTCTGGCCACAGGGCTAAGTAAACTTTTGTGATAATGACTAAATGGCAAAAGGCAATACAAATAAGAGGTGTGAAGCTTGTGATCAAGAGATGGACATCCACAAAAGATGGTCATGGGAAGATAGGTGAGTAAAGCTAGAAGAGAAAAAGTGACAGACATACGCAGAAGGCCCACAGTGAGACACGCCGTTAGGTGAGGAGGCTACATTAAAGTGAGAACATCAGCAGAACCAAAGGCATTGCAAACGCTATCAAAAATGTGAGTTGAATTTAAATAAAATGTTTTTGTTGCACAAGCTTGTGTTATAAAGTGTATGATATGCAATGTGATGTAATTTTTGTCGAAGTTTTATCAAAATATTGTCAAATAAAGATGTGTTTTTAAAAATTAAAAAAAAAATGTTCAAGGGTCAGTAGACTACAGACAGTGAGTAGAACAGAGGTGTCACATCAAGAAAATAGTTTGCAGAAAGCACAGAAGGATAAAAAGTTCACAAGATTACCTAAATATCTACAAAAAAGTAGAATTAGTCAGAAGGTTAGGGAGTGGACTTGAAGAAACACCATAGATTTATTAAGTTGACATGTTTTTACACAATAGTGGTCTGCTGGATGCATTTCTAAGTTTCTGTGAGTATACACTTTAAATAACACATGACATCATGATGTAAAGTAATCCACTGTCTGCTTTATAACAGCAGATGAGAGATTTTCTGCGCATTCCCAGAATTAGTATCTATATGCTTTAGCTGGGTCTTTGTTGCTTGTCATCATACTTCATTCTTTTAAATGAAGGAATGTAATTAAAGCCATTTTTAGTCAGGAGATTGTAGGAATAGCTTCAGTTTATTAAATGACTGATCACATTGTTTAACAAGATTGTTTAAGAAGTTTTCTGGTATAGTGATTTCAATATAAAAACATACCCACATCAAGTCAAGAGTAAATTTTACAGGCAGATTTGGACCATGAGACTGAGGATTTGTAAGTCCTTTTTCAAAACAACTGCCTTGGGAAAAACCCAGTTACCTTGAATTAACACATCGATGGTAATTCACTGAACACAGAACGTGTTATAAGAGATCTGGGAACACAGGTTGACAGCAACCTATCTTTTGACCACCACATTGCCACTGTGGTCAGACTATGTGGCACATCTCATTACTAAGGGGTTTTGCATCCAGGAAGAATGAGGTCATTGTCTCCCTCTACTCTTCCCTCATTAGGCCAATCATCAAGTAAATTGCTCCATTTGGCATGTACCTCACTAGACACCTGCAACAACTCAACAACTGGAGAGGCCACAAAAGTACCTCACAAAGAGGATCCTAGGCCTTAAACACTTGTCTTATATGGACAGACTCAAAAAACTCCAACTATTCTCTGTCTCATATCACCTACTTAGAGGCGATCTCTACTTGACTTACAAAGCCATGTCTGACCCAGCTCTGCTAGAAATGCTACATCTATAGAAATCCCAATCCCTCCACACCACATGCTCCAGAGACTTCAATCTCATTACCACAATCAACAGGACATGCTGAAGGGACAGGTTCATAATCCAGAGACTGCCCATGCTCTGGAATAGACTTTCCATACATGTCAAGCAGAGCACCTCACTGGCCCTCTTCAAGGGAAATCTTGATGAGTGTGTGGGAAATAGAAAATTCACCCCTGGGATCACTCCAGTGGCTCTACTCGACAGAGGCACTGGGAACTAAGGTTGGGTGGCACTATGCCAGGGTAATCCTATGGGCTAGGCTTGTAAAGGCTCCAGTACCATTAGCCTAGTACACACCTATGAACCTGTGATAGTAAGGTCAATTATTATGTTCAACTCATTTTACAGTTTATTGAGGACATTCCCACAACACATGCATATAATCTGCTGCCTGAGTTCCACAGAGCCAACACTCACAAACACCTAAATCCCCACTCACAGAAAGCTTATTAAAATAATATTGCCAGTGATTTATCCTTTTAAAATGAATTCAAATTAAAGGTGGGATACAGCTGTGTTTTACAGTAAGAAAGGGCATTCCTCCACTCTTTGTCTTTAAGAGGACTGACTGAGATTGCATCCGATTTTCATCTAATGTTTGTAAAGGCTTGAAATTAAGTTTCAGTGTTAATGGTGCAATCGGTAGCACCCTTGGATTTATAGGTTCATAAGATGTTACTAGGCTATTGACCTGAGGGTATTTACAAGCCTAGCTATTAAATCCCAATATAATATTAGATGAGAGATACCATCTATGCCCAAGGTTTTTCTAGCAAGTACTATGTCCAGGAGAGAAGCTAGGCAATTTACAATTTCCCATCCAGTTGTCTCAGTTGTGCTTAAACAGCGTCATGTAGGTTCTCTGCTTGATATGGACTGGGCGCCTATGGCAGGTCCTGTTTATGTGCAGGCTAGATTGTGGTCCCTGGAACGAGTGACTCAAGTCCCATTTGGCTTACAGATGTAGAGCATTTCCATTACATTTGGCTCAGAGATAATCCTTTAAACCAGAAATAAGTCGCCTCTAAGTAGTCTATACACTACTGAGTACAGTGATAGTGACTTCAGTCTGTCCGTATAAGACATATGTTGGAGACCCTGAATTTTCTTAGAAATCGCTGAGGTCTCTCAAGTTGCTGCATGTGGCTGTTATAGTACATGCCAAAGTAAGCATTCTGTTCAATAACAGGCCTGATGACGGACAATTATAGGGGGGTTAAAACCTCTTTTGCTCTCGAGGTGATGCCTTTGTATTTCGTACTCAATGACCAGCAGGTTGTGCATTCTATTCCCACTCTAGGTAACTGCATTGCTAATACTGCAGTAGATTATCGTACTCTTTACTGTGTCATTCTTTGGATGATGCATTACACCAAGTTCTCATCTGCTTGAGTTGGTGGTAGCTTAGGTGGGCGTAACAGATCTCATGGGACCTGTTGGAAATAGTAGGGGTTCTTTATTTATATACAAAATAACTCTTATTTACAATATAAACATAAAATAACATTTTTTATCTATTCTTTTAACATACTCTTTACTTCTGTTTTCATAATATCCATATTTAATCATATCCATGTTTTTTTATTCACTGCTTTTATAACTTAAAAAAAACTTCTTTACATAGTTTTCCCTTTAACTTTTTTACTCTTTTACATTTCAAAATACACATGTTCCATAGTTTTTTCTTCTTGACAATGTAAACATATTCTATCACTTTTATTTTTATATGGTATATTTTCTTTTACTGGCAACTTATCTATTACTGGTCTCCACAAAAAATCTTGATATTCTACTTTCTGATTACACCATTTGCTTCTTATTTTTATACCTTTAATTTATTCATCTGTTAGATTTCCCATGGTTTTACATGGTGATGTTTTATTATTACACTCATACCATACTTTTCTATCTTGTTCTATATCATAAATTTTTATTTTCCACAACAATATTTTTTCTTGGTAACATTTTATTTCTTCATTTATACAATCTTTTTCTCTTTTACCTTTTTTTTCCATACCCCAAAACTTATCATACTTATATTTATACAGTATTATTACTTGCCTCTCATCTTTTTCATTTATCCACTTTAACACTTTGTACAAATTAAAAGAAGCAATGTATAACGCAGGGTTAATCAGCCCTAAACCTCCTTCTTCCTTATTTACATACAAAACTCCTCTTTTTACTGGGCTTAATCTATAACCCATATAAATGCAAAATTTATCTGCAATAATTCCTTTTCAAATACTGTTGGCAACATAAATACACTTGTTAAGTATGCTGTTTTTCCCATCAGTACTGAATTTATCAAATAAGCCTTCCTTCTGAATAATTTATGTGTTCTCCAAAAAAGATGTTTGCTTTATTTCTTGTTGTTTTTTTTCCAATTAAAGTTCTACTTACATCTTTATTCCCAAATTTTATACATAACACAGAAATTTCATTCTTTGCAAAATATATACCATGAGCTTTACTACATCACCTAAACCTTTATTTTTTCCCTTATTTAAAGCCATCCCTATCATCTGTAGACACTCTTTTCTGCAATGTTTTACTTCTTTTATCCAAATTTTGTTTTGCAATTATTTTTTTTTAATAATTTTTATTTTCGTTTTACATTTGTAAAAACCATAACCATTCCATATTTACAAAATTACCATATTTGCATGTTATACATTGTGGATAAAGTAGAAACATGCGGGTCATACAACATACCTAATTACAATATATACAAAGATGCTTTCCCAATTAATTTTGTTAGTCTAAAAGCAGCACATACAAAAATGATTCTACATCCATAGTTAAGCAACTAGAGGTAAGGGACTAAATGAATATATCCCTTTAAAACCTGTTTTAAGATCACATGATTTGAGGCACTAATTTGGAGCTATTTAAATGCTGAAATTCTATTTATTTGTTTAGCTCTGATGAAGCACCAGGGTTTGGTGTGAAAACACTCATCATCTTCACTATTTTTATTGTTTTTTATCATCTTTACTGGTTTATTTATCTGTATGTAGTCTACTAAAGTACTCTGAACATCTTTCAGGCTTGCTGACTTTCTCTTTTTGGAATTGGTAATTTATTACTATTATTAAACCGTCCACTAAGGATGAAGAAATTCTTCCACCTGGTTATAATATACTTAGGGTTGATAGGAAAAAAAGGTGTGGTGGTGGAATAGCAGTAATGTTACACTGAATATCATTATCGGTCCAACACCCAACAACCCCCAAAGGTACTATAATTGCCCTAAAAATATGCCTAAAAAACAACAAAAACAATCAATCTAATATCCCACTATATCCACCAGGGAAAAACTTAGAAACTAGAAACTGTGGAGCTCAGCTGCTAAACTAAGCTTACCTCAAACTACCAGGAAACAATTGTTACTGGGAGACTTTTAGCCTTGACTGGTCCCAATACTCGACCAAATGAATCCTGCCATACAACAATCATGCTAATAAAATAATAAAATCTCCCACAAGAATAGGTAACTCTCAACAAAAAATAGCATCAATTAGCTCTTACAAAATAAAGAAACCAACTAATTATACCACGGGGTACCTTCCCCAGTCTTAGCCTTCCCACCCACCTCACCACCTCATAAAACATAAATTGGCGTGTAAAAAATAATAAACCATATATAAACTATAGAAAAAAGAGAAGATTTGTTCTCTTGATTCCTTCCAGAACTTACTTATCTCCTACTGTCCCTCCGCTAAACACTCCACCCCACCACTCCCCATAGATGAGAGTATACTTCAATTCAACCTTCCTAAACCTCAATAACTCCCATGCACCCATCCGAGCCAAAGTCGCACTGCACATCACTGAACCGAGAAAACACCAAAGAAAAAAAGCTTAAATCTAAACAGCAGCTCAGAGACCAGGCTTGGGGGAAAAGACAATCAAGAAAAAGACAAATTCAAAGATCTACTAAACAAGAAGAGCTACGCTACTAAAAAAGATATTGCACATAAATAAAATACACAAGTTCAAATAAATAAATAAACAAAGAAATAAATAAATAACCAACAAGCAGGGAAAATAACCTTCCTGAAAAACTTAATCAACTAAATCAAAAAACTTATAAATGAAAATTAACTCTTTTTCACTTTTCTTTTAACTCGGTTTTTCACTATCCAGTTTTCACTAACTTTCTTCCCTTAGTTTAACTAATCCTACTGGCTTAACTAATCCCTACCTCCTTAGATCTATATCCACCTCCTCTACTCTTACTCTCCTATAACCCTCCATCCTATCCCTATAAGCTCAACCATCCACCCCCTATACCAGCACTCCCAATAGCCCAGGAATACATCTCACCCTTCTCCCATCATAAAATAGCTCCCATCTCAATCAATCCTGATAAATCTGATCAATATAATACATCCCTCATCCTGAGGAATATCAAGAGTTATCGGCTTCACACAACTATATCTCCACGGAAGCCTATAGCAAAAATAGACCTAAAGTGTGCTTGCCAGTGTGCCTACACCACCTCACCCTAAACAATCTTCTCACCTACAAAACAAGCAAAAAACAATCTGGGTCACCAAAACACAATTCACAATCTTTTGCATCATAACAAACAGTGGTCTCGCTTAAAAACAATGATTCAGTAAATTCTATAACTTTTTAAAATTTGAACTGGCCTCAATCAATTTGTAAATTCAAAAGCCTTTCTCATGGTCAATCAATTTTTTGAATCACCACACCTTCCTTAGATTTTGTTGATGCTTGCCTTTGAATTGGTTTGATGCTGTAACTTCGATCACACAGTGGCAAATCCGGTGGCAAACACACTATCTCCATACTTGGAATACAACAGATCTCTCTCTACTTCTTCCCATAGGAGTTCTTCTCTTCCTCTTGAGTCATAATTGACCTCCACTCTTTTCTACCCAAAGCCATGCACATGTCTATTTCATCTTCTTCTCTCCCTGATTTCTTCTGATGTCTACTGTTATACACCCAAAGCTGTTTTTCTCTAATAAAAAGCATTCTACCACCCAATGTTTAGCTACTGTTAATCTCTAAATCCCATAAACTAAGCATCTCTAAATCTTCCCCTGTTCAAGAATTTCTTTCCGTATCCTCCTCCATAATATTAAAGGCCAAACCAGTCAATCCATTTCAACTTACAATTGATCACCATCAATCCACACCTGTACTTACTGTACATCTTAAGCACAAGTGATAAGACACTTAATCAAGCTATTTAAACCATTAACAACAAAAAACTACTTTCTGTACCAACTTATAAACAAAAAACTTTCTAACCACTCCTTACTAAACTATTGGACCTTCTCAGTTAACCCCTTCTACCAATCCCCGGTCCTATCAATCCTCTCTCAACTGCTTATAACAAACTCTCCCTTCAGTATAACTCAACATCTAACCTTTACCATACTCTCAACTACCATACTCTTCACTGTCTCTCAGTTCCTTATTGAATGGTTAGAATTAAACTTGCTTATAAAATTTAAACAATAAATCAAAGCATTTAAAAAAATTAGGAACCAAGAAAAAAATGACCTTTAGGCAACTCCTTAACCCTTACTCAACCTTAACTGCCTCGATCTTCTATATGTGAACTGAAAACAAACCAGGAAATAAAATACTCTAGGAGGTGATGCTCTCTATGCCAATTCTATTGGAAGGCTCAACTCCTCCCTTCATTAACCTAAGAGCCTGACCAACCCGGTAAACAAATGTAAAATAAAATAAATAAATAATAAATAAATTTCACATAATATCACATTCATAGGTAATGCAAAGAGTATACAACTCAGTGGACATACTTGTCTTACCTCTTGGCTTAACCAGCCATTTACAAGTATTTTTGCTTTATTATTACCATACTTTGGCAGACACAATTTCCTGTCTTTCTCACTTATATTATATTCTTTCAGTATTAAGCATAAGATTTCATGTTGAATTGTGTGAAATGCCTTGTTAAGGTCTCCTATCATGATTTTTGCTTCTTCTTTTCTGTTCATAATATCATCCACAATTTTTCTAACTATCATTAATTCTTGGCAACCCTTCCCCTTTATAGTATATATGATAGCTTCCATATTTTTCATTTTAGTTTCAAATATCTTTTGTATTATTTTAATAAAGAGCTTATGATCATTATTATTCAGTACTATTGGTCTCCTTTTTTACATTGTCTTCTGTCTTCCTTTTTCATATCAATATAAGTCAACTACATAATTCTTTAAACATAAAATATCCATTTAACCATTCATTCAAAATCTTTAAAAATATGTTTGTTTTTTTTTTTGTTTTTTTTGCCAACCCCTTAAATTTGTATACATTTTATACCCTATTCCACCTGGACCTGCAGTTGAATCTATATTAACTTGTCCTAACACTTTATCTCACTCATTTAAAGAAATATCATTTTCCAACTCTTTATTCTCTTTTTCTAAGTTTTACTTTCCATGTTTTTTGACTACCTTCTTTTTTAAAAATGTTATTGTACATATTATACAACACTATTCATAATCTTTTCCTAGGGTTTTTCTATTTCTCCTTTTACATTTTTATCCCCCTCATTATACTACCATCTTCTTTTACTAATCTGCTTAAGTAATTCAATATTTCTTCTCTTTTTCCTTATAAAAAGTATATTTACTTATATAGCAATTGTTGTATTTTTTCCTTGTCAAACCACTTCCTATCATTATGTTCTTAATTAATTAATTAATTAATTAATTAATTAATTAATTAATTTATTTATTTATTTGACATTTGTTGACCAGGTTGGTCCAGCTGGGACAGAGCCCTTTTTCAGTGGAGACCCGAGGAGAAAAGCTCCACAGTTAATACAAACGTACAAAAGATACATTGATACATACAGTATATACAGATGTAAGTATATATATACAAAAGCAGGTTAACATGAATTGTAATTAGTTTTTCCATATCAGCACTTATTAAGGTACAGTGTAGCAGTATAAGGAAGTCATACAGATAAATTTCACAGGGTAAGGACTAGTGGTTATTGTGTAGTAAAAGGTGGGTGAGTATGAGTTTCTAGTCATTCTACTGTTAAAAGCTATACATCGATACAGATCTATGTACAGATAAATCTTCTAATGCATCATTATATGTTGTTTTATATTTTTCTTTCTCTATTTTTTTCACATCATTTGCCATTGTAAAGAAAATTTATATTTTTCCTTAAATGTCATCCAGCATTCAGGCCACTTTTTGTAAAATGTTCTCATAGTAATGTGATCTTTCCATAACTGTATTACTAATCTCTTTCTTTCTTTATTCCATGCTTTCTCATTTATTCTTTTTATTCATTTGCTTATTTTTATATATGCCTTTTTTTTGTCTCTTGCCAAATTGCAAGATGATCAGAAAATCCTGTGTCATCTACCTCCCCTTTTCCAATAACTAAACCTTCTGATGTTGTTGTTGTTGTTGTTGTCTTTCGGCTTTTCTCGGTTAGGGGTCACCACAGCGGAACTCTGGTCCGCTAATGATTGGCAATAGATTTTCACGAACGCCGAGGTGCCAGCTCAACATTCAACCTTCAACGAAGGCATACCCGTTTACGCATGTCTTTCAAACATCCACCCAACCACAGAGAGGACATGCAGACTCCACACAGAAGGCACTCCCCGCACTCCAGCCGAGAACTGAATGAGAGAACCTCTTGCTGTTAGGCAACAATGCTACCGCTGCACCACCGCGGATTAACCAAACCTTCTGATAATATAGCATAATCTATTTCAGTTCTATACATACTCATTTTGTAAGTCCATGCATTTTTGTCCCAAAGTTTTAACTTACCACATCTTATAACTTCTAATATTTTTCCTATGTCATTTCCTTTCTTTTCACACTTGCCTCTTAAATCACAATTAAAGTCTCCTGTTATTATAACATTCATAGATATCACTACATAGTATAAAATCTGATGAAATAAGCTTACATTTTTTTACAGTTAGTATAAGCATATAATGTTATAATTCATAGTTTCATAGGTTGATACTAGGCTATCGGCCCTAGGGCCTACACAAGCCTAGCCATAACAATTCCCTGGATATTTCTTCCCACAATATTTACTTCCCTGGATCCCTGTCTAGCAGGGTGACTGACATGATCCCCAAGGTGAATTTCCTATTTCCCATCCAATTGACAAGGTTCCTTTTCAAGAGGGGCAAGGAGGCGATCTGCTTGACATGTATGGGCAGTCTATTCCAGAGTATGCTGAGTCTCTGGGTCAGGAACCTATCCCTCCAGCATGTTTTGTTCATTGTGATGACAAGGTTTAGATCTCTGGAGCATGTGGCTCTGAGGGACTGGGATTTCTTTAAGTGGAGCATGTCCAGCAGCTTAGGGTTTGACATGGCCTTGTATGTTAAGCAGAGATCACCTCTGAGTAGACGATATGCCACAGAGTATAGCTGGAGTTTTTTTAGACAGTCAGCATAGGGCATCTGCTTTGGGCCTGTGATTCTTTTAGTGAGGTATTTCTGTGGCCTTTCCATCTGTTGCAGATGTCTTGTGAGGTACATACCAAACCGGGCGTTGTAGTCTAATGGGTCTAATGAGGGATGAGTACAGTGGGACAATGACCTCCTTTTTTCTGGATGAAAAGCCCTTAGTGATGAGGTGTGCCACATAGAAGGATTTTCTGACTGTTGTGGCATTTCTTGGCATTAAGCTTCTATAGACTTGTTCTTTCCATTTTAAATCTACAATGGTTAATTTTCCCATTTTTGCTACAGTTACATCTAATATCTTTACTGTATTTCTACAGAATATGGTTAGGCCAGAACATCTCTCATTTCCTAAATTCCAGATTACCTTTCCTCCCGATAGTGTCTCTGTTTGCAATCTTTCCTCATTTGATAAAAATCTTCTGTCTTCTAAAATAATTACATCTATATTACATATATTACACCACTCCAGAATTCCTATTCTTATTATTATATTCATAATACTATTCACATTTACAGAAAGTACTCTAAAAATTTCATTTTTCTTTTGATTCATAAGCTCATAGCTAATTCCTAGACTAGATTTCTTAATAGGCCATTTTAAGCCTTACCGATTTCCTTTACAAAGGTGAAAATCAAACACTATACCTTGTGTCTGTGAATCAATCTTAGCCATTATACAAACCCCCAATCTTTAGCTGCATGTAATCTTTTTTCATCCATTTCCTTTCTTTTATTTTCTTTTGTACTTATCCTATTACATTTTTTTATCTGTCTTTTACCCTTTTACCAATAAAATTATTTTTTCCCTTTACTTCCTCCCCGTTTATGTATCCTTCATCACTTATTTCAAAACTCACTTCTACATCCTCTTTATTATTTTCTTTCATCATTTTTTTCTTCTACTTCTACTTCTTCTAAAATGTCTTCTTTTTGTTCATTTTCTTCTCTTTCTTTTTTCCTTAATGTTATTTTCATTTTTGAAATCCATCCATAAATGTCCAGTTTTGTTACATTTATAACATTTTATTTCACATTTTTTGCAACATGTCCCATTTCCCTACAAATATAATGTATTCTTTTGTCACATTTACTAACCAAATGCCATTTTTTTCCCACAAAATAGCATGTGTTGTATTGTCCCCAGTACTTTACAACACCCAAATTCCCCTCCACATTTATCATGCTTGGTATACTTATATTATTTCACTTTCTATTTTTATCACAATATTACAATCCCAGCTGCCAGTCATTACACCCTCTTTGTCATAAATTTTTGCAATGTCCAGTACTTATTTACTTAAAGCTTTCAAATGTCGTTTCAAAGTCTCTGTCTTTCTACCTCTGTTCCAAATTGTACATGAATCTTCTTTTTTGTTTCTCTGTTAAATGCTTTCACCACATAAATCTTTATTTTTCTCATATTTTCCAAGAAACACTTTCCATTGAAAAAACAGATTCAAATATAATGTCAAAAATGTCTCTTTGTTAATACGAATACTCTTACCTCATGTGCTTTTACACCCAAAGAAGCTATTAAATTGTCCCACATTTCATAACTGTGCTTTTCTCTGCTTTCTTTGCTTTGAATCCTTACCACTTACTTCTATTTTTATTTCATTTTCTTCTGCCTTCTTTTCTGCTACTCTACTTTTACCTTCTTTTACTTTCCTGGTATATGTTTTCTTTTCCATCTCACCACTATTCTTCAGGATTGTCTATGCATCCTTCAGTTGTATTTTCTCCAAAATGTCTTCACAGGAAAGATCTCCTTCATTTTTTGTCTCACTCTGCACCACCATTTCTTTAAGTAAATCATTACATCACCCTCCCGACTAGTGGGTTGCAATTATACATCCAGCATTTGCTGACTCATCTCCATCAAACAGATTTCTTTGAAACATTTCCTCAGAATCTTGCACACATTCTCTGGTCTCAATATTTGCTTTTTCCATTTCTTTCACAACTTCATCATCTCCTTCTCTCTCCATCTGTCTCCCTGTTTCTCTGGGCCTCTTCTGCACATAAAACAGAAACAGGAAGTGCTCCTCTGAAATGGATCTCACTCACAACAATGACAAGTTTGGAAAATTCCCTAATGCCTTTGTCAAAATTCCTCTATTAGTAGCAATTCCACTTCTGGTCACAACTAAAAATCGGCCACTAGCCTAGTGGGACTAATCAGGTCAACAAAATGTAAATAAAATAAATATTAGCGCAAAGAATAATGGAAATAATGTTAAGTGAATCAGTAGCTTTTAGAACTAGGTGTTCTTTTGTAGTTTATGTTGATTCATATGGTAGTACCACAGCTAGGTATAGACTTCTAAGGTGGAGGTATTCTTATCAATTCTAAGCTAGCATACATATTCTAATTCTTTCACAGCTCAAAAGTAAGGGATAAACACTTCAGGTCCTGAAAAAAAAGTCATTCCAGAACAAAAAACTAATTTTGTATCCGCGACTGGTAAAAATATTTATGAGATGGACCACATGGCATTTATTATTACATGAAATTCTTCTTAGCATTTCCAAATTACTCTGCAAATTGTCATTTGCTGTGAGTTACTTCCAAATACATATTTTGTGCCTACCTAGTCAAACACTTTCTGTCTTTCTTGTAAATTCTGAATTGATCTAGATAGAGAAATAATAAACACCTCAGGAAGAATGCATATTAGGGGTGGACTTGTTCTTGCATGAAAAAAAAATGACAAGCTGCTGGGAATTTTGCATAATAAGTGAGGTAAGAGTTACCCAGGCCTTCAGTGAGGAATGTATGTTGGAAGAGTTGCTACCACTAAAATGTGTAGAAAGAACTGGTGGAGTTTCCCTACATCTTTGTTTTACCCACATGGTATGTGAGAATAGAACAACAAAAGCTTGGGAAGCAAGAATATTTTAATCACAGTGGTGAGTCCAGCTCCAAATCCCGTTTTTTTAATTAAAGTAATTAAGGGTACCACATTTTTCTCAGTTAAAAGGAAGTGGGAGCCCCTGATGTCACTCCCCAGATACATATGCTAGGAGATTCATTTAAGCCTACTGTTTGTTCTAAGTTATTTTGGAATTCACAATCCTTACTAACAGGAAAGAAGATAGTCCTTTCTGAATTTATTTTACAGCAGAAATCTCATAAAAGGCCATCACTCAGTTTCAAGTATCCATCAGATTTAGTAAAGATTTGTTATACATTGCAAGTAAATTTCTACAAATGTGGAAAATAGTATAGTACTGTCCAGTAACGGAATGCTCCACAAAGTACAGCACTGATAAACATAAACCTAAGTGTTTAGACATAAAAATAAATAAGAATACAGGAATTTGGGCACCCTATTCATGCTTTTGCTGTAAGCTAAAAAGGCTGGTAGTAGTAAGTACTATGGGAACATGTGCAGATGGGTGACAGGATAATAATTTATATCAGGAAACAAAGGGCAAGAACAGAAGCTATGATACCAGAATATTTAAGTGCTTTCAACAGAAAATAAACAATTAAAATTCACAAAGAGCACAGCCCCAGGAATACTTTGTTATGATAATATTTATGCAGTAAAGTTGCAGCTATCTTGTGAAAGAAAGTACAGGAGATCTCAACTCTTTTGCCTCCCCTTCCCAAACTGCTGTCAAGTAGAACTAATTTAAGAATAATTTTCCGAAGTCATATCGCAAGAATTCTGGAAAAGATTTTATTTTTTGTAGACAGAAAGGAGATCAGCCTCTAATGTCTTTGGAATATGTGGGGTGGTTTTCCTCTTTTAGAAAGAAAAAAGATAATGTTACAAGTCAGAGGGTATAAAACATGGCACCCACTTCCCTGATGGAATTAACTAAAGTAAGAATATGACATAACTCAGAGCAAAAAGTATATATTATAAAGCCCATTAGGTCACAAGGCTTTACCTGGTATAAGAGTGTCAATAGTTTGACAAACTTCCCTTAAAGTTATGGGCTTATTTTATATAGCAATCTCCAAAAAGAAAAACAGTCAGCACTCAGTCACCAGCACAGGAAATCTTTATGATATAGTAATCATCCAAGACAACAGCAAATTCAACAAATACAGCTTAATATAATAAGATCTGCAGAAGTAATTTTAGGGTAAATGATACTGTTGAGAAATGTGTTTTATCATACACTACTAAGATAATAATTTTTCTCAAATAGATGGCTTTCAATAAGTTACAGTAGGGTTGAGTTTTGAGCTCATCCTGTTAAAAACAGTCCTCTCTAAGCAGTTCACAGTGTTTACAGATGCCTGTCTCCTAATGTAGGCCTAGGGACAGTGATGGGACATGTTGTTGAAGGGAATGAACACTCAATTTCTATGTAAGCTCGAAGTAAAATAATGATGACAAGCAGTAACTGGCGACTGTGAGAGAGTGTTTAACTTTTAAATCGGCTTTACTAATGCTAAAACATTATCTCTCAAGCAGACATTTTTTTTTTATTGGTTAGGGAACATGCACCTTTTCAATGGTTTGACAGTCAGATATTAATTCCAAGACTGCCAGGTGGACTGTCATTACAACTATTCTGGTTTGTAATACTGCACCATCCAGGCCAGCATTATCTGAATGCAGATGAGCTTTGCTGCGACTACACTCCATCTGTAGGTATTAGATCTAGTGGATATTTTTTTGTGGGGGGTGGTGGTGGTCATGTAATATAGTACCCGCTTTGCCAGTTTTTACCTCTAAGGGGAACAATAAGGAAGGTGGGAAAGCCTCACACGAATGCATGCTGTACCTTATCAGGTGTTGTTGATTACAGATACAAGAAGTCACGTGAGGATAGAATAAGCTGAACCAGCTATGTGTTAGGCTGGAGATGAGTAGGCTTGACAGAGATGCTTTCCTTTAACTATATACGGATTTCTGTCAAGAAGTCTCCAGCAACTTCAAGTGGAACAAAATGTCTTTTGGCAATGTGGAGCTGGGATACTGTAAAAATAAATAAATGAATAAATAAATAAAATAAAATATTACATGAAGGCTGTTATAACTGTGGAGTTTCCATTGCCTATATAGTAAGCTGTTGGGATTCATCTATACATGTGGAACTGTTAATACTTGTGCTCTGAAAGCTGTTTTTGAGATGTCTTATTTATTTTTTACCAGTTTTGAAAGACTCCTTGTGAGTATTATACTACACGGGAAGGAGTTCATCTTCAGCTGTTATTTTCCACAGATCTATAATTACTGTTTTAAAGATTGTATTTCATTTAAAGTCTGCATTTCATTTGCTTTTGGTTTAACCTGTTTTGCCAGCAAGAAAGCATTTTTAGCAATATTTTTATTTACTTTCCTTATAAGCATGCCCATGTGTCTTGAAATTTATTGGTCATAAATGTTTCTGTGCCAAATATTGAACTGAAATTTGACAATATGGATCAACAAATGCCAGTGTATTCATTTATTTACAGAAGGTCTCTAATGCATATTAGAGAAAGGACGGCCTGTATAGTGAATGCTGATTGGAGAATGAACATTCTCCAGCACGGTATTAATCTACAGGAAATGGCTGCTGAAAAAGGAGTCCGCCATGTCACGGCAGCATATAGGACTAAAATAATGTAACAGTCACCATTATTTTACACTCGCTAAGCAGCACTTTAGCTGTTTAGTGAGTGTAAAAACTAGACAAAACAGAAAAAGTATGTGTGTGTTTATGTTTCTGCATGTGTGTGTGGTTATGTTTCTGTCTGTCTGTGAGCATATGCATGCTCATGTGCATGAAAGAGATGTGGATGTTAGTGAGAGAGAGAGTGAAGAGTGAAAGTGATTGGGCCTGGCAGCAGCAGCTGTTAAAAGGCTTGTGTACCTTTCGACCTCTTAACTCAAAATATCTTGGATAAAGCCTAAAATAAAGGGGGAATAAAGGCTCAAATATTTTAAATATTGCTTGTTATAAAAATCACAAAGTTGCTTGAATAATAGGATTTGTGTTAGCATTAAAGTCCAGAGTCCAGTGTATGTCATTATGTATTGACTATAATTTGCTTGTATGAGAAAGAGAGTGAGCCTGATGTACCAGTGGCAGCAGAGGTAACATGTTTACTAACTTTCAACCTTTTAGCTCAAGAAATCTGGATAAAGCCTGAAATAAAGGGGGAACAAAGGCCCAAAAATAGGAACAGATTTTACATTTAGTTCTTATAAAATTACAAACTACCTTAAATAACAGGATTTGTATTAACATTAATTTTCTGAAGGAAATAAAGTAGGAAAGTTCTGTGTATGTCTTTATATTGTGACTTTGATTCCTCAATGACTGGCAACAAACCACATATTTTAGAAATAAAGGACGAAAAATTAAAGTAAATGTCTAGTTATTTTTTTTTTTCAAATGATATATTTTGGATGTAGAATGCTTCCTTGAACAACATTTACATATAACGCAGTAACTTTGAAACACTGGGCGGATGAACTATTTTGCATCAGAAATATATAAAACAATAACATAGTAATAAAACAAAATGAATAAGTAAAGCACAACAATTTTACAAACAGCCCACTGTAAGTGACATAATGCCCTCGAGAGTATGTGTTATTGTGGAAATAACACCCTTCCAGGTGTGAAGAAGCCCTTTGCCTGTTGTGTCTGGCCTCAGAACATCCCTGTTGGGCATTATTGCTTTCATGGACACTTGTAGCATGTTTCCAATGTTCTCTCATATGTACTTCTTTTCCCACTTTGTACCCATGGTGGTGCAAACATGATACCCTGGAAGAGTGAAAACTGCATACTTTTGTTGGGTTCCTTTCTTTGGGGACACTGGTAACTAAGACAGGAAGTGTCTGCCTAAAGCGTGAAAATCTGTAAAAGCACTAGAGAGATAGCATGACATGTGATCAGCATGACATGTGATCATCATGATTCCTCTGTAAAAGCACTAGATAGATAGCATGACATGTGATGATAATAATTCCTTTTTTATATTTGATAATTACTCAAAGTGCCTATATATGTGCCGTTTTTCCTTTTTATAACTTAAGAATTGCTATATCTTATCTATTATCATTTGTTTTTCTGTACTGCATCTTTGGCTTTTGGCACACTATTATTTTTATAATCAAGCATTCACATCTATCTACTCTTTCCCTTTTACTGCTGATTCAGGTGGCACCATCGGGTATAGACTTTAGGATGCCATCATCACTTGTGCTGCAACTTATTATTTGGCTGTTTTTTGTGGTGGTAAACATGTTTTTTTTTTTGGCCTTCCACACCATATTATGGCTAATATTCTTTGTTGGCCCCATCAGTTTCTAAACTTTTCTCTTTTTATCTCAGCTGGAATGCATACCCTAGAAAGGTTTACAGCAAATTTGTTTATAAAGCCTCTGCAGATGGAAGTTTAGTTCTGAACTTGAGTAACACATCTCAGAAGCTCAATGCATTCCATTGGAGTTAGATAACACAAATGATGTGTTAACAGTCTCCTCTGTAGTTAGCCTGTCCTAGGGCTTCTCACAGTGTTTCTACGCTCTGACCACTGGTTTTAAGCAGGGATTCAAATGAGGGTTTTTTTCTGTATCCATGTTAGTAGCCTTTCCTGCACAGACAGTAAAACTCCACGCATAGGTTAATTGGTTAATTGGTAAGTACAAGGCTAGTTGCCCTTGTGGGCCATTTTAAGTTTAGCCAATTTCCCTTTTTGTTCTTCTTCTGTGTGGAGGCATACATGAATGGGGCATGCCTCATCATTGGGTTTGTTGTCAGGCTGGTAACCGGTAAGTAAAAAAATCACTACTCATCATCATTACGGACCGGAGTGCTGTTGTCTTTAACTAAAAGCTGAAAGACACAAACAAACAAACAAGTTCTCAAAATAAACTATCCCATTTGGTTATAGCTTGGCCTGACCCCTCCAGTGGTGGATAATTATATATTACCCCTAATTAAAATAACTTTTAACATTTTATGCTCAACTTCTGAGACTTGCTTGGCTACAAACATCTGCATTACAACCTGAAGTTAAGTGAAACTTGCAGTAGTGTATTTTAGTCTTCTGTTAAGTACAAACTTGCAGTTTTAAAAGTACTGTATTTTCATTTTTTCTGTTTCCTAATTGTGTGTTTCATTAAACAGTGTGCTGTGTTGGTGGCTGTAGAATTGCTCGCCCCTCCTGTAAGTCTGTATTTGAACACTCCTCCTGGGTCCATCTCATTTGCTCATTTAACTGAGTACAGTGAGATCATATTCTGAGTCTACTGTTCACTCTACTTAATACAGAGAGAAGAGTTGAGAAGTCCAACCCACTTAAGTTCTTCCTTCCTCTCTTCTTGCACTTAAAAAAAAGTTGCACTTTATTCATCTGCTTTTACTGTATTTGTGTTTCCTCCTACTTTATTTTGCTTTTCTTAAAAGTACTTAATTTTATTTATTTTTCTGCATTTATTACTGCTTAGTAGTAGCCTGATTAAATTGTAACTGTTTTTTTAAATCATTTGCTTTAAGCACTTGAGCTTCATACAGGTTGTTTTACATTAAGAAGGTTTGTGGTCTGCACTGTTGTGGCAGGACAGGTAGCTTACATCCTTCTAAGCTCGGAATTGCTGATTGAAGGCCCAGTGTCTGCTATTCTAAAAGTGCATTAGTTCTGGCTTAAGCACTTGGGCTTCAGGCCAGTTATTCTACATTAAGAGTGTTTGTGGTCTGCACTCTTGTGGGAGGAGAGGCTGGATTCTGCCTGTCTGAGCTGGGAATTTCTGGTCACAGGCTTATTGTGCCTGCTTATTTGAACTGTTTTCTTTCTGACATTGGTGCGCCTTGTTGCTGTAGCATAGACCAGAGTTAGGCCTGTTGAATCTAGCGTTGTTTGTATAACTTGAGCACTGATCCAGGTCATCTTTTTTTGGAGAAGGTTCCCCTGCACCCTAGTAGCAGGAGTGTGCAGTTAGAACTTATCTGACTGAAGACAGCTGGAACAGGGCTCAGTTTTGAGCTTGTATTCTGGTTAATTGGGTAACTTGTTTAAATCAGTTTATTCGTTTTCTATTGTTTTATATATATATATATATATATATATATATATATATATATATAAATTGCACTTTATTAATCTGCTTTTACTGTATTTGTGTTTCTTCCTACTTTATTACTAGGAGCATAGACTACAACTCTGATCTACAATATATAACAATAAGTATCCTTTTCTGTGCATTTAAAGTGTTTTTGATTGCATCTGCTTTATTTTCTGAAAAGACATATACTTGTTTCCTGCCTTTCTAAGCTAGCATAGTCCAGTTTTCAGGTTAGTGCTGAATTCAGGACTGTGTTACAAATCTCTGTGTTTGCCCATACCTTACTTGGATAGAAGGACGTTTCTCTGTTCACCTGTGAGAGAGGGGAGCTTTGAGCAGCCTATCTGTCCCTGGAGGAGTGGTTTCAACCCAGAAATTAGTAGTTTATTGGCCATTTTGGGCTAATTTCTATCTCTTTCATTCCCCTGCTATAAATACCGCATTTGCCCTGTTTTGGGTAAAACCATTCCTGGCTCCACAAAGTCTCCTCTTCAATTTTCCCCTTGGAACTAGACAAACCTTCAACTCAAGCACTTAAGCCATTCATTTCTCAGCCGGGCACTTGCTCAAAACTCATAGCAAGCCCTTATAAACCCTAGCACTAGACCCACCTGTACTGTACAGAAGGACAAGGCTCTCTAGTCAACCTTACCAGCCATCCAGTAAAACAGTTCACTGTACCTATCCAGGCATGTCCAAAGGGCAGTTTCAGGTGTACTCTCCAGTCCAACTGGTGAATCTGGGCATTTTGAGGCAATGTTACAACTGCCTCATGTACACAGACAACCCTCTCCTTCTACCACCAAACACTAATACATGCGAGAGATGCAATTATATAGCCAAACTGGAGGCTAAGCTCTTTCAACCCAAGACTGGATCAGACAGTCAAGAGGAGAAGGGAAATACTTGCATCACACCACCAGTCTCACATAGACCCATTAAACCAGCACCGGCAAAAAACACATATAAATACATGAAAACATACTCAAAGGCTTTAAATAAAAATATACAAAACCAGCAGTGACCTCCAAAGCAAACATCCAAACAACCTCCACCCCCAACACAAACCATGAAACACATACTTCACAAAACCAGTGTGCCATGCAATCACAGCCCTTAAGGCAAAATAACATACCCAACATACTAGTAATAGGTGACTCTATAGTCAGGCACACTGACATCCCACTCACTAGGCTGAATAAGGAGAAGGTTACTGTTAGCTGCCTGTTGGGTGCTAAGATCTGCCACATAACACAAGCACTCAAGTCACTCCAGAACAAGTACAAATATGACTTTGACATCGTCCATGTTGGTGTCAATGACCTGAGCCGTACCTCCCTGGACTACATGAAAAGAGATATGGAAGAGCTCTCTGATCACGTAGCCCAGGCCGGTATGACCCTGACCCTGAGTAGCATCCTGCCTCACCAAGAATGATACCACGGTATAAAGAAAAACAATTCTAAATTTCAATAATTGGCTATGTTTATGGTGTCATTCAAAGGGGATCCAGTATCTGTCCGCCTGGAATGACATGCTCAACAAGCCACGCTGCTTCGCTAGAGATGGCTTGCACCTGTCACCCTTAGGCTTTTGAATACTGGCCAAGGCTCTTGCCACCCCTATAGTGCCTTTTTTAGGCAAGGCTCAAAAGACAAACCCACTGCCATAAATAGCACAAGTAACAAAAAACTGAGGGTAATGCTACTCAATGCCAGAAGTCTAAACCTCAAAATGCACGCACTTCTCAGTATGGAGAAAATCAATATATGTGCAGTAACAGAAACCTGGTTTAAGGCTCCAGAGAGCACCCCAGCACTACCAGGCTACAACTCATACCATATATTTTGGCCACAGAACCCAAACCATAAAAACAAAATGCGAGGGTGTATCCATATTCATCAAGGATACCCACACCTCCAGGTTAGTGGCACAGCACAATGCTTCAGAGATCATCCAGGTGCAACTAACAATGGGAAAAACTAAAATTTCAAATTGTAGCTTGCTACAGATCACCCACCATGTCCCAGGACCCCCATTCTGTGTTTCTGGAAACACTGGGAAAAATAAAGGTCCTACCAAACACCCTAATATTGGGTGATTTCAATTACCCAAACATTAACTGGGAGAACTACTCAAGTACTAACTTCCTTGCCCAAGATTTCCAAGAATTTATAAACTCAAATGCCCTGGTTCAACTGGTCAACACTTCCACCAGAGGTGACAACATATTGGACCTGGTCATCACCAACATGGGTGACCGGTGTTCCACATCGGAGGTCAAACCCTCACTGGTTAGATCTGACCATAAACAAATCACTTTGGATATCCACATTCTGCCCCCCCCCCAGACAAGGAAACAATTTGTGAAAAACTTTTCAAAACCAAACTTCACGTTACTTAAGACCGAGGTGGAAAGTTTCAAAGCTCCCATGCTGAAGGCTAACGCTGTCCAAGCTGCAAAATCCTTTACTAATGCATTCTACAGGCACCTACAAGAATGCATGGATCGTGCTATCCCAAGCAAAACAAAGACTCATGCCTCTAAGAAAAGGAAACCAGTCTGGTGGACTCCTGCCATAAACAAGCTATACAATAGAAGGAGGATACTAGTACAGAAAAGAGTAAAATCCCAAGAAGGGAAGACATCCCTGATCTTTATCAGCAAGAATCTACGATCCTTCATAAAATCATCCAAGGCGAGCTTCAAAAGAAAGGACTCCAAAGATAACCAGAAGGCATTCTTTAGTTATGTCAAGAATCTAATTGTCAATGCTCAGATCTGCTCGGAGTTAGTGCAGAATGGCACACAATACACTGAACCAACCGATATCGCCAACATCCTGACAGACAGGCTCAGTGCAACCTTGACCCCCAAAAGGGCTCATAACCATACCAGAAGAATGTAAAGTCCCTGAAATCACAGACACTCAGGTTAAAACGGCCCTCTCCAAAGCCAAAAACACAGCATCAATGGGACCGGACGGTGTCCCAGGCTGCGTCCTACATGAGCTCAAAGATGAACTAACCCCTCACCTAAACATAATGTTCAAACTCAGTCTCTCCACAGGCTATGTACCCATAGAGTGGCGCACAGCAACAGTTATTCTGATCCACAAAGGTGTATCCACAACAGACCCCGTGAACTATCACCCTATAAGCCTGACTAGCTTGGTCCGCAAGGCTATGGAATGCATCATCATCATCATAAAACTCATTAACAGAGACATTGTGAACCTCCAAACACTGGACTCTACCCAGTTCGGCTTTGTTAAGGGCAGATCATGCCTCCTAATCCTGGTGGACTTCATTGAGACAGTCACCAAGGCAATAGATGAGGGAAAGGTTGTACAAACATGCCTACCTAGACCTCGCAAAGGCCTTCGACACCATTCCCCATTCTGGTATTACACACCATTCTCCATTCTGGTATTATAGACAAGCTCACCAGCCTGAGCATAAACCGCTACTTCATAAGATGGATTTCCAACTGGCTCATGGACAGAACCCACATGGTGAGAGTTGCAGGAGCTAGGTCTGACTCTAAACCGGTTACAAGTGGCATTCCCCAGGGCTCAGTCCTAGGACCCCTCCTGTTCGGCATATACTTCAAAGAGGTACAGGCAAGCACAGGAGGACTATGGCTGACCAAGTTCACAGACGACTGCAAACTAGGGGCTATAATTGACTCTCTGGTTGACACAGACATCCTCCAAAAGGGTCTTACTGAGACGGATACCTGGTGTCAAAATCAAGGCCTCAAGCTAAATGCCAAAAAGTGCATAATCATCCCCTTTGGAAAAAACAAAGTACCCACAAACTACCACACAGGTGGTAGTCCACTAAATACAGAAGACGTAATAAGTGATCTGGGGACCCAAGTAGATAGTAATCTCACCTTTGATAATCACATTGCCAAAATGGTTAGAAAATCCTTCTATGTAGCCCACCTAATAACAAAAGGTTTCGCATCCAGATCAAAAGAGGTCATTGTGCCCCTCTACTCATCACTCATCAGACCCATCATGGAGTTCAATGCCTCATTTGAGCTGTACCTTACAAAACACCTGCAACAACTGGAAAGACCACAGAAGTACCTCACCAAGAGGATCACTGGCCTCAAACAGATGCCCTATGCAGCTCGACTGAAGAAACTCCAGCTGTACTCGGTTGCATACAGCCTACTCAGAGATGATCTCTGCCTGACATACAATGCCATGTCCAACCCAAAATTGATGGACATGCTCCACCTAAAGAAAACCTTATCCCCTTGAGCCACACACTCTAGAGATCTAAACCTCACCACAACAATAAATAGGATGTGCTGGAGGGATAGATTCCAGTCCCAGAGACTTCTCATGCTTTGGAACAAGATTCCAATCTACATTAGGCAGAGCTCCTCATAACACTCTTCAAAAGAAACCTTGATGAGTGGATGGGAAACAGAAAGTTTACCCAGGGGATCACTTCAGTGGCTCTGCTGGACAGAGGCACAGGGAACTAATCTAAGTGGGCGGCAAAAGTCAACACATTCTGGCTTGGCTTATAAATGACTTTGGGCAGATAGCCTTGTACCTACCTATAGACCTATGAACCTATGAACTGGGATTATGCCATAAATAATTTGAAGAGACCCATGCATGGAATAAATCATTTAGGAACTGCCTGTGTCCATTAGTCATGCAGGGGGCAGTCCTGGGGTAAATATTCTTTTCTCATCCAAAGATGTAGGTTGCGCTTGAATATGGACAGGGATAAACTTAGTTTTACATGGATGGGGAGTCTGTTCCACAGCAGTGGTATCCTCTCCAAGGATATATCCCCAATACTGTATAATCCAAGTTTCTGTATAGAGCGTAGCTCACAATGCCAAATCAAGATGTTTTAATGGCATGTACTGCTTGAATATCAGACTGCCTGTGTACTGAAGAACTGGTTCATCTTCCTGGTGTGTACACTGAGAAAAAAGTTGTCTAGAGGATTACGTGGTAATTTCATTTTTGATGAAATGGTGAAAGCTCATTATATGTAGAAAGTGATTTTTGCCCATGAGATAATGAAAGCTTAGTATTATAAGTAATGGATTACTGTAACAGGATGTCAGAATTATATATTTATTTGTCTTTGTTGACTGGGAAAAGTTAGGTCCTGCTGGGTAAAACCCAGGCCCAGGGAGAAAAGTTCCACATTTATCTTACACATGATGTACATTTATAATTCCAGGGTTAAAAGCACCTATACATGAGCTTATTTACTTGATTTTTAAATATTTTTAAATATTTCTTACTTGAACATAGCATTTTAACCTAAAAAAACAAGAGGGAAGTTAACATAAATTAACTATTGAACAGAGAAATAACACGCAAAAAATTAATGTATTAAAAGCATGATGACTGGAGGGAAAAATCAAACTGGGATGTTTTTGAGTATAGTAATAATTTACAGACAGACAAGTAGAATGTGCTTAAAAATTATAAGAGAGATAAAAGGACGAGTTATAGAAATATGCAGGAAGATAAATGGACAGAGGAAGAATTGTAGTTAGTGGTGGGGTGTAAGAGGAGGAGAAAAACTAAGAGTTTACGAAATAAGTGCAGTATGAGGAGTGATAAGGGACAAAAAGATTGGGTAAGCAAAGTACCTGTAATAGATGGAGAAAAGTAATCTGCGTAAAGCTAGCCAGGTGAGCAGGAAGAACAGAGAAGTTTTTGGCATAGGTGTTGTTTAAGCAAAGTTTAAAACTATTTAAGTTTTCTATCTGTTTTAACTATGTGGGGATTTCATTGCAGAGTTTTGACACATAATGAGAGTAGAGAGAGTGTCTACCAGTGTTGAATATCTTACTGATACATCATAAAAGTTTATTGCTACAGTAAAGGTCTCTAGTGGGTGAATAGTACACTAGAGTATTTTATAATGCTGGACATTTGTCTGGAGAGTACAATAGGTTGTGAGCAATGATTAGTTGTGAGTATGTCAACAGGTTTGGGAGTTCAAGCCAGTTAAATTGTTGTAATGCAAGGCAGTGGTGTGTTTTATAAGGTTGTCTGGTTGCAAATTTAGGTATTTAGTAGTAACAGGAGGCTAGTTTAGTTTTATACTACTGTTGGTATTTTTAAGAATATGAGAGGCATCTAATAGAGAAGAAAAGAGAGCCAAGTTTTTGGTGAGTTTTCTTGATGGAATTAAGTATGTGGTGGTGGTCAAATTTGAGGTTGTCATCTATTATGACTCCAAGTAGTTTAGTTTGCCTTATGGTTTCTATTTTTGTGTTATTACTCAAGGTAGTATGAAATATGTGTTTCTGGTTAATGTATTGTTTTAGAGTAATTCCTAACCCCACACACCAAACTAACTATAGCTCGCACCCATCTCCTTTCAACCCTCCTTTATGCCTCCCCAATATTTTCATTCCTCAACAAGACTGAGCTAAATAAACTTTCTACAGCTTATAACCATATAGCCAGATTCATAACAGGGACGCCTTATCGAACCCACCACTGCCTAAATCTAAAGGCACTTGAATGGTTAGAACTGCCCAATATTCTCAAAATCAACCAACTCACTGAGGCATTTAAGATAATTAACCAACCAGACAACACCCCCTCACTTAATAAAATACTTACCCCCTACTCCAACCTACCCTGCCAGATCTTCTAAAACCGGGTACAAACTGTCAAATCTAATAACTCTCGAGGTTATGCTGTCTACACCAACTCCATTGATAGGCTTTGAACTCCTCCCAACCAGCCTAAGAATTATTACTCACCTCACTCCAATTCAAAAACACCTCAAAGAATTCCTCGTCACACTGGCTGTGCCCCTGTACCAAACCTGACTAACAAAAGTTCAGGCCTGTACCACCCCAGAATTCCACCACTTCCCTCTAGGACGACAATTGCAATTGAAGCATGTGAGATTATTTACTTAAGTTCTGTGCCTGTTTTATATAGTGTGTAAAGCCAATTGTTGTATTTTTATTCTCTATTTCAACTACATGTATAGCCAATTGTTTTATTTTTATCTCTATTTCAAATATATGTAAAGCCTATAGTAATTTTTACTGTCTTAGCATCTATTATGTTATATGTACCTTCTTCTTGGAGCTTTTCTCCCCGGGCCTCTACTGAAAATGGACATGTATCCAGCTAGACTAGCCCGGTAAACAAATGTAAAATAAAATAAATAATAAATAATTTTATTATTTATTTATTCATTTTTTTATATTAAGCAGCAAGACAGAAGTTTTAGTCATATTTCAATGTCTTTGAAAGTTTGAGTGATTTCCTGTTATTTTGTTATGGATGGGGCAGACCAGATAAGGGCTGAATCATTGGCATATTGCTTGAGAGTGGTAAGTATGAGGTTTATTTATGAAAATATTAAATAGAAGGAGGATGAGCATTGACCCTTGGGTAACACCAACAGAGATTTGTTGAAATGCTGCTTCTTAACAATCCCACTTAAAAAGGAATATTTTCAGGCATAAATAAAATTTGAAGTAAGCAGTGGTGTCCAAGTATGTGATGTACAGTTTCAGTGCTCACTAGCTATGTGGCATATATGTTAATTTTCACTCTGATTATTGACACGAGGTCTTGACTACTGGTCAGGTGACTGTCATTAAAATATGCCTGGAAGCATTCTATTGGTATTGAAGAATTGTACAGTTCAGTGTTAATAGCAGGTTTGCCAGTGAACTCAAAGAGCTCTACTTGGTTTGCAAACTCAAACCACTTATATTCTGTGTGACTTGCCTATTAGTATGTGATTTCACTACCCTATGCATGGAAATTGGTAGCTCTGAGATGACTCATTTTGAAATCCCTTGTCTCTTTTGCTACCCATGCCTTTCATAGTCTGAGGGTTTGGAGTAAATAGCAACATTAATCCATCCAAAAGGGCCTCATAGAAACAGACAACTGGTGCCAGAGCCATGGCCTCAAGCTAAATGCCAAAAAGTGTATAGTCATCCCCTTTGGCAAAAACAAAGTGCCCACAAATTACCACATAGGTGGTAATCCATTAAGTACAGAAGAAGTCATTAGGGACCTGGGGACCCAAGTTGATAGCAATCTCTCATTTGACAACTACGTGGCCAAAGTGGTTAGAAAAACATTTTATATAGCCCACCTAATCATGAAGGGATTCACATCTAGATCAGGGGAGGTCATCGTGCCTCTTTACTCATCCCTCATCAGGCCCATAATTGAGTACAATGCCCTTTGGGATATACCTTACCAGACACCTGCAGCAACTGGAAAGACCCCAAAAGTACCTCACCAAGAGGATCAAAGGGCTCAAACAGATGCCATATGCTGCCGGTTAAAGAAACTCCATCTCTACTCAGTGGCATACCGCCTGCTCAGAGGCGGTGTGACATATAAAGCCATGTCCAACTTCGGAATTAATGGAGATGCTGCACCTCAGAAAATCCAAATCCCATCGAGAGACTTGAACCTCAGCACTGAAATAAATAGGACATGCTGGAGGGACAGATTCATAACCCAGAGGCTCCCTTCACTCTGGAATAAAATCCCAGTCCAGGTTAGGCAGAGTCCCACATTGACTCTCTTCAAGAGGAATCTTGATGAGTGGATGGGAGATTGTAGGTTTACCCCGGCTATCACTTCTGTGTCACTGTTAGACAGAGGCACAGTATACTAACCTCAAAAAAAGGCATAGCAAAATTAATTTAAAATGGGTGGCGAAAGCCAAACACTCTCTGGCTAGGCTTATAAATGCCCTAGGGCAGATAGCATAGTATGAACCTATGAACCTATGAACCTAATCTAATGACACGTAAGGGAACCTACACAGTGTGGCACATGTGTTAGATGTACTATAACCATGCTCATGAGACCTCTCTTGCAAGTGCTTGTCATAATGTGGGTAACCTGGATCTGAAGATGCATTCACTGACTTATATGATGTGTCTTCAGAAGAGTTATTATCTGCAGACCTGCCCAGCAGTAGTCATTTTTTTCTGAGACATTTTATATATTTTGCTTTTCCTGTGCAATCCTGAAATTTTGTAATTAAATTATTACAATAATAGGGAAAATAAAATATTTATCTCTTCAGTGAAAACACAGCTTGAATTTCTTCTTTTGCTTCTCATCCTATGCTAGACAGATACCAATAATATTTTATTGTATTATTTAATGATATTTGTTTGCTGGGAAAGTTTGACTGGGCCAAAAGTATTCATTTTCAGTGGAGGCCTAGGGAAAAAAGCTCCATATGCATCAAATTACATAAATCAGGAATATATGAGAATAATACAATTTCTTAAATCATAAAAATACAACCTTTTTAGATACAAAACAGAGTAAAATAAACACTTGATGAAAAGGTTTGAGAGAAATAAAATATGCAATACTATATAACAAGAACAGTAATCAGTAAGGAAGTCATGTTGGTGAGAAAGAGAAGACAGGGGGAAAAAATAAACTGGCTAGGATTTAGAAATGAATAGCAAGAAAACATGGTTGTCTTAGAAATGTTGAGAAAGGGCTGATAAAACAAGATGAGGTAATAAGAGAAAAAGGGAAGGAAAGAGAAGAAAGAAAAAAATATATGAAAAGAGGATAGTAGTAGGAAGTTAGATAAAATATGAAGAGTTCAGCTTGGATAAATACAGAAGCAGAGCCAAGATTTGGTTAAAATTTCATTTAGTGAGTGTTTAAAAGAAAGTTAGCATTTGACCTTATAGATAGTGGTAAGATGTTCCAGTTTTTACCCATGAAATTGAAGTAGAGACTTTGTCCAGATGATTTATTGGGTTTGTGAATTAAGAGGACTTGTTTATCCTTTGATAGAAGTGTTTTTTTCAGGGAAAATAGTATTGCAGGATAGAGGTAGGGGCAGGGTAAGCAGAAGGATTATGAATAATGTTGTGGGTAGTTATTAGTTGTAGCTATGTTAGGAGATGGGGAAGTTGAAGTCACTTAGGAAACTGACTATGAGGGCATATAATACACCATTTAGGACATTGGATTCCAACTGTGCAGGCTTGTTAGTACACCAACAGGAAAATATGAAATTACTTTAAAAACATGCTTAGTGCAATCATGGTATACCTGTCGCAGGTAAAGCTCATAGTGTGATGCAGCCTATGATTAATTATCACTTATTTAGATTGAAATTCACATTCCATTTGACTAATAATTACAAAACCCACATAAGGAAATCAAAGGGTCAGTGGCAAAAGAGGAAATCTTGTAAATGTGGCTGGGACTGAACAACAAAAACAGACAAGCAGATAGCATGGTCACACATGTGTACATGTTGTGATACTAAGAGAAAGCCAGCAAGCACCATTAAAAGTCCTATTGGAAGTGTTGAAAAAGCCAAACCAAAGCCAAGCTAAGCCCATTAAGATATGAGCCAAAGTAAAAGAGCAACAAACTTGTGCATATGCACACACTTTGTCTCTAACAAGCCAGCATGATGGTCAGTTGCTTCCACACAACATCCAACTGCCCTCCAAAACAATTGCCACTTGCTGCTCACAGATACATACACTTCCCCCTCCCTGCATTTACATGCCATCTGCCAGTGATTATTCACAAGTGTTATTATCACTGTCCAGCCTCCAGCTAAAAGATCATCTGTCCCACTGATGTTATTTTGTCACTAAAGTGAATCTTTCCAGTCTCACTCTCCTATCTTAGTAAACTTGGAAAAAAAATATATAATAGGGACAGAGAGGCAAAATGTATATATTGCTCTCATATACTTAGAGACCTGCTAGAACAATAGGTTTTACATTATCATGCATTTTTGAAGGATGTGAAGCCAGAAACTCACAATAGTCATCATTATTTAGTGACTTCAATTTTCAAAACTTTGTTAGAAAAAAACTCAGTATCTACAGGGAACAGACCAAAGATATGAGGCAAAAAATCAGGAGCATTCTGTGATATCTGGACAGGTAAGAGGTGCGACTGAGCCACAGGTCGATGTATTCTGACATTGTTTTCATGCACCACTAACTGCAAGCTGGATCAGTAATGTTATCACTGCCTTTTATTTTTTTCACACTCAGATTACTTCACACTCCTCAATGGCAAGAATGCTCATATCCCTTAGGTGTACATCATTATCAGGAATGCTCCTTATTTTGACTCTTAAAAAGTCTGTGTTCCTCATTGTTTCATATTGAAAGGGTATGTCATACATTCAATGCTAATACGTTTTTTTTAACAAATATTTCTTTCTCCATTCCTATCATCCTAATATACTGCTTTGAATTAATGAAAAACATTTTTTCAGTATATATAACCCCCAACAAATCCTCTTCTAAAAATTGGAATTCTATCCCTCTGAAATTAGATCTACCTCTATCCTTTCCAAATAATTACTAAAAAACTACCTCAATAAGACTTGGCTCTGTTCCTTTACTACCTCAGGCTGAATTAGTCCCTCTCTCCTTCTGTCACCAGTATACTTTGACTATGTTCAGAGAGAAGGAATTAGTAAAATCTATTTCTTAGGCAAAGAACAAATATATGTTTACCTAGGCTATATTATCTAATCATCTCTGTTCCAAAGAGTATACTCAGTGTGTTTAATGTCATCTCTATAAACTACAACTATTGGATACTTTATCTGTTAACAGCATTGCTGTCCAAATATTTGCACTATGCATCTCTAAGTTCATACTCTATGAACTAAAGCTGAATTTTTACTTAGTTAATGTGTCATTCTTCTATATTATGCATTGTAATAACTTTAACTGTAACCATATTACATCAATGTGGATATTTTTTTCCCTGGGCTTCACCTGAAAATGAGAAATTATCCAAGTCAGAATTTCCTAGTAAACAAATATCAAACAAAAAGTGAATAAAACATTAATTTGTAAATAACTTTGAATCATATTACTTCATTGAAAGAACACAAGTATAATGTGACACATTTTAACCATCTTGTGTGCTTTATAGCTTAAGTGGTGTTAATAAGTATTTAAGTAAGATTTCCAAATTGTTCTCATTTGTTCCATATTTTGGGGACTTGATAAAGTTCCAGACAATAAATTTTATGGAAAAACTGCAGCCTAATGAATTTTACAAAGGCAGATTGCTTCTGAAGTATATGGAGCAAATACAAAAGTGAAGAAATTTAGATACCTTGGTTGTGTGCTATGAAGGTGAGATGGAGAAATAAGAAGAAAGACTAAAAAGAAAAGGCAGTAGATATGACAGAATGAGACTGAGAGTATGAAAAAAGAGGAAAAGAAAGGTCCCATTGATTGGTGGTTGAAATCTGTCTAAAAGGGGAGCACATGCCCAGTATGGAGCATCCAGAATTGTTGGGTGACTTGATATAGAGTTCATGAGTTCATACCACATGGTTGTTTTTCCTTCTGTTTTTGTTTGCATATATATATATATATATATATATATATGTCTGTGAGTGTGTGTATGTGTGTGTGTACACACACACACACACACACACGTATATATATATATATATATATATATATATATATATATATATATATAGAGAGAGAGAGAGAGAGATGCAGGCCTTCTCTGGACATGAGAAACTATTCAGCTGGTGGATAGAATGAACTTGGAGCAAAGAGGATGGTGAAAGATGAAGGTAACAAAGAATATCAATAGTCATATTGTGTGAAGAAAATAAGGAAATTATGTTGTTTCTTACTAAGACACTAGTTGAGTGATAAACAACAACCAAATATAAACTGGATACAGGGCAGTAAAAATGTATAAAAGTGTGAATTTTGAGCTGTAAAAAGTATTGTTTCAATGGGGAGGGGGGACAAAAGTAGAGAACATATTGTGACTAAGAATTGTATGCAGAAAAGTAAATAAGAATAGTTGAGCTGAAAGCAGTGAAAAGTGATTATACATAACAGGAAGTGATGACTAGTAATAGGTGAATGTGCTATGATATAAAAGTTTGGGCACAGTGATATTTAAAGAAACTCAAAGATATAGCATGGAACATTTTGCATTTTTTGGACTTGTGATAATTATTTAAAGGGATAACTTACAAAAAAACTTTTAAGTATATTTTTAAAAAATGCAAAACAGAGAATCAAACATTTAAAGAAAAACATAACAAATTGTATAACTATCTGAAGGTCTGTAACTAAAGATATTTGTACAAAACTAAACCATTAATTACTTTTCCAATAGATATATTAAGTTTTTGCTACAATAAGTATTGATGATTAACCTTTAAAGTTTTCATTTTAACAGTGTGCATTTCTTTCTTACAAGCAGTCTTAACTAAACAAACAAATTATGTAAAAGAAAGGGCAGTTTTACATTTACATTTTTTGTAATAACTTTCCTAACTATAGTCTATATAGACAAAAAGACAGGCACTTGTGTAGTTGGAATAGAATCTGAGATGGAGGCATTACATAAAATCAAGGAATTTGTGGCAATAAAATTGTCTGACCACAATGCTTGAACAAAATTTCTGGACTTTAACCAAAATGAAGAAACTATTTTATATTCTATTGCCATAGAAACCCAATCTGCATCAAGGACTTCACCACATCTCCAGCAATTTATGTTTTCTGATTTATAAATCAATGCAACTTTATGAAGACTCACACTTCAAAGTACAAAGTTTCCAGTAAAGCGATAATGTAGATTTCTTGCAGATTTTAGGGATTTATTTCTTTCTGAAAAAAAAAAAACATCATTATTAAGTTTTGTTGAATAATTACAATAAGTTGAATCGGGAATAATAAACTCAGTTCTTATAATCCTATATATTTTTGATGCATAAGACTTATTAGTAACCATATTTCTATTAACACTGAAGAAAAATTCTAAAATTTTAGGAATTGATTTTCTATTCTAATCTAAATATACTTTTATTTTACCATTAGTTTATTCCTTACATTTGCATGCTCAACCAACAATTTTTTTTCTGAACTATATCTGGCTAAAAGATGCTTGGTTGAATGTGTTAAAACTGTTTAGAAATTGAAGCCAAAAACGTATCTCATTATTTTTAAGATCTAACATTTTACTTAAATTAAATGATTCCAAACATCCATTAGTATAGACTATAGGAAATATCAGAATTAACAATTATTTAGCCATGTAATTATTGTTTATAAATGTCTTAAAAGTAAGAAGAACATAATTAACAAAAGGAATAAGGATGTTATTATTTCTATTATTCATACAGAAATATTTTAGAACCCAATAAATTTATTAAAAACAATTTGTAAATGCAAACCTGCATCAAATGTATTATTAGTAATTAAGATTTTTTTTTTCATGTTTTGATTTTTTTTTTTCATGTTTTGATTTCCAGCTTGACATTTAAGAGTGATTTAGCCATTTAACTACTACTTTTATAGCAACACATTAGTATATAATTCAGTATTAAGGAAATCTGTGACACCTTACTCCCAACTTCTTGTATGCTAATCAAAATATATCCTTTGTTTTTGTGAATACGATAACAATTTAAGAAGAATAGAATTTATATACTTTAAACTATTTTTGGAAAGGAACATAACCTAGACATAGTGTCTAAAATAAAATGTTTGCCAAAATTATCATTTTAATCATTGTCTGTCTTTCATTGGGAAAAAAATATTCCAGCTATTAATTAATTTAATTAGTATATCAATTAAATGTTTATAATTCACCAAAACCAAGTCCTTCCAATAGACATAATAGTAATTCCCAGATACTTCATTTGCAAATTTTACAAATTAAAATCACTATAATTTTTTAACAGATGTTTTTATTAATAAGTAACATTTCTGTTTTAGTATGGTTAAATGTTAAGCCCAATTTTTTCAAAATATTTTATACCGTTAACTATATGTTCTATTGAAGATTCAATATCACCAATCATTAGCAGAGCATTGTCAGCAAAAAGCTGAATTTTGAAGTATAACTTCCATCTGCTGAAAAACCCTTAATCATTTAATTAGGCCTAATGTAATTTAAAAAAAGGTTCTATAGTCAATGCAAATAACAAAAGAGACAGTGGACATCCTTGTTTTGCACATTTTGTTACTTTAAAAGAACCTATTTTGACAAAAGATAACACATTGTTATATAGTTCTGTAATTTAACTCTAAGGAGAAATAATATTCTTTGAGGACTTTAAACAAGCTGAATCTAGCTTTGTTTGTATGTTTGTATGCTTGTTGTTTGTTTGCTTGTTATTTCCCTGAAACGCTAATTCCACCTAAAACGCGGCTTTTCAGCGCTTCTGTGGATCCCTAGTGATATCTGCATTGCTTACTGTACTTATTTCCTTGTTTCACTTGAAAGAAAGTTACTGTCTGTCATTTTTGCATTTAAGTCACCTGTAACACATTGGATTTAAGTTACCTGGCACTTGGTCACTAAAGCAATTATATAAGTCAGCACTAAAAAATTAAAAGCACTGCACCCTCACAAACTCCCCTTGAGTACATTGTTCCCCATTGGCCCTTTTTTTCAATTATAAAGGAATTCCCAGTACTATTCTAGCATGTCCAAAGGTCAGTTGTCAATCTCCTCTCCGGTCCAGCTGGTGAATCTGGGAATCTTGAGGCAATGTTACAACTGTCTCATGTACACAGACAACCCTCTCCTCCTCCCAACAAATTCCAACACATGTGAGAGATGCAACCATATAGCCATACTGGAGGCTAAGCTCTCTCAACTCAGTACTGGAGAAACCAGTCAGGAGGAGAAGGAAACCACACTCACTACAATTCCAGTCTCACATAGACCTACCACGACAGCAAACCAAACACATAAACACACAAAAACATACTCGGAGGCTCTAAATAAAAATCTGCCTAAGCAGCAGAGACCTCCAAAGCAGACACCCAAGCAACCGCTACCCCAAAACAAAACACATGCAACACATAGCTCACAAAGCCAGTGTGCTGAACAGTCACAGCCCTTAAGGCTAAACAACACACCTGATACACTTGTAATATGTGACTCTATTGTCAGGCACACTGATGTCCCGCTCACCAGGCTGAACAAGGAGAAGGTCAAGGTGAGCTGCCTGTCAGGCACTAGGATCCGCCACATAACACAAGCACTCAGGTCACTCCAAGGCAAGTACAAATATGACTCAGTCATTGTCCATGCTGGTGTGAATGACCTGAGATGTACCTCCCTGGACTACATGAAAAGAGACATAGAGGAGCTCTCTGAGCATGTAGCCCAGGCCGGTATGACCCTGACCTTGAGTAGCATCTTACCCTCACCAAGAATGATGCCACAATATGAAGACAAGATGACCAATTTCAACAATTGGCTTAAGTATTTGTGTCATTCAAAGGGGATCCAATGCCTGTCAGCCTGGGATGACATGCTCAACAAGCCACGATGCTTCTCGAGGGGCGGCTTGCACCTGCCACCCCTGGGCTTTCGGATATTGGCAAAGGCTCTTGCTACCCTCATAGTGCCTTTTTTAGGCAAGGCTCAGAAGACAAACCCACCTCCATAGGTATCACAAGGGATAAGAAACTAAGAGTAATGCTACTCAATGCCAGAAGTCTAAACCTCAAGATGCACGCACTCGAAACTCTCCTTAGCATGGAGAACATCGATATCTATGCAGTAACAGAAACCTGGTTCAAGGCTCCAGAGAGCACCCCAGCACTACCAGGTTATACCTCATACCATGCTTTTCATCCCCAAAACTTGGACCGAACCACAAAAGGAGGGGGAGTATCAATAGTCGTCAAAGATACCCACACTTCCAGGTTGGTGGCACAGCATGAAGCATCAGAGACTATCCATGTGCAACTAACAGTGGGTAAAACTGCCTTCCAGTTTATAGCCTGCTACAGACCACCCTCCCAAACCCAGGAACCCCACTCGGCCTTCCTGAGAACACTGGAAAATATGAAGGTCTCTCCAAGCACCATTATATTGGGTGACTTCAACTACCCAAACATAGACTGGGAGCATTACTCTAGCTCCAACACCCTAGCCCAAAGGTTCCTAGAATTTATAAACTCATATGCTATGGAACAACTTGTTACCACTCCCACAAGAGGGAAAACATACTGGACCTGATCATCACCAACATGGGGACTCTACGCTCCAGACCAGAAGTGTATCCCTCACTGGTAAGATCAGACCATAAACTAATCTCACTGGATATCCACATCCCGACTCCACCCCCTGCCCTGAAAACCACAGTGAAAAACTTCTCTAAAGCAAATTTCACACTCCTCAAAACCAAGGTGGAATCCTTCAAAGCCCCGGGCCTATGGAAATATGTCCCAGACCGCAGAATCCTTTATAAACGCATTCTATGAGCACCTTCAGGAATGCATGGATCATGCAATCCCAAATAAAACCAAGACCCAATCCTCCAAAGGCAGGCGTCCTGTCTGGTGGACCCCAGCCATAAACAAACTATACAATAGAAGGAGGAAGCTACTACATGATAGAGCAAAATCCCAAAAAGGGAAGGCATCTCTGATCAGTATTAGCAAAAAACTACGGGCACTCATAAAATCGTCTAAGGCCAGCTTTGAGAGAAAAATTGCACAGGACACTAAGGATAATCACAAGGCTTTCTTTAGTTATGTTAGGAACCTGGGTGGGAATTTCCAGACATGCTCAGAATTAGTCCAAAATGACAAAAAAATACACTGAACCCACAGACATTGCCAACATCCTAGCTGACAAGTTCAGGGCAAACTCCCCCCTCCCCACCAAAAGTGCAAATATCTATCCCAGCAGAGTGCTGCCCCCCGACATCTCAGATGCTCAGGTAAGAGCTGCCCTCTCCAAAGCAAAAAACACAGCATCAGTGGGACCAGACGGTGTCCCGTGCTGCGTCCTACATGAACTCCAAGAAGAGCTAAACCCAAACATAAAACTACTGTTCAGTCTCAGCCTTATGTACCCAAAGAGTGGCGTACAGCAACAGTGGTCCCTCTCCACAAAGGTGGTGCCTCAATGGATCCTGGAAACTATCGCCCCATAAGCCTGACTAGCTTGGTCTGCAAAGCTATGGAAAGGATCATCATGAACCTCATAAATAAAGATATTGGGGACCTACAGACACTGGATCCTACCCAGTTCGGCTTTGTTAAGTGCAGATCCTGCCTCTTAAACCTGGTTGATTTATTTGAAACAGTCACCAAGGCCATTGACGAGGGGAAGGTGGTCCACACAGCCTACCTGGACCTCGCAAAAGCCTTCGATACAATACCCCACTCAGGCATTATAGATAAGCTCACCAGCTTAAATATAAACCCCTATGTCACTAGAGGAGTTGCAAACTGGCTCAAGGACAGAACCCACATGGTTAGAATTGCTGGAGCCATGTCAGACTCCAAACCAGTTACAAGTGGCATCCCACAAGGCTCAGTCCTGGGACCTCTCTTGTTCGGTATATATTTCTCGGAGGTACAGGCCAACATGGAAGGACTGTGGCTGACCAAGTTCACAGATGACTGCAAACTGGGTGCCATAATCAACTCTCCAGCCGACACAAGCATCCTCCAAAAAGGGCCTTATAGAAACAGACAACTGGTGCCAAAGCCATGGCCTCAAGCTAAATGCCAAAAAGTGTATAGTCATCCCCTTTGGCAAAAACAAAGTGCCCACAAATTACCACATAGGTGGTAATCCATTAAGTACAGAAGAAGTAATTAGGGACCTGGGGACCCAAGTTGATAGCAATCTCTCATTTGACAACCACGTGGCCAAAGTGGTAAGAAAAACATTTTATATAGCCCACCCAATCATGAAGGGATTCACATCTAGATTAGGGGAGGTCATCGTGCCTCTTTACTCATCCCTCATCAGGCCCATAATTGAGTACAATGCCCCTTTTGGGATGTACCTTACCAGACACCTGCAGCAACTGGAAAGACCCCAAAAGTACCTCACCAAGAGAATCAAAGGGCTCAAACAGATGCCATATGCTGCCCGGTTAAAGAAACTCCAGCTCTTCTCAGTGGCATACCGCCTGCTCAGAGGCGATCTGTGCCTGACGTATAAAGCCATGTCCAACCCGGAATTAATGGATATGTTGCACCTCAGAAAATCCAAATCCCATCAAGCTACGCGCTCGAGACTTGAACCTCAGCACTGAAATAATAGGACATGCTGGAGGGACAGATTCATAACCCAGAGGCTCCCTTCACTCTGGAATAAAATCCCAGTCCAGGTTAGGCAGAGTCTCTCATTGACTCTCTTCAAGAGGAATCTTGATGAGTGGATGGGAGATCGTAGGTTTACCCCGGGTATCACTTCTGTGTCACTGTTAGACAGAGGCACAGTATACTAACCTCGAAAAAGGGCATAGCAAAATTAATTTAAAATGGGTGGCGAAAACCAAACACACTCTGGCTAGGCTTATAAATGCCCTAGGGCAGATAGCCTAGTATGAACCTATGAACCTATGAATCAATAAAACCAATCAACTGAATCAAAAGCTTCATCTAAATCTAAACTTATAATTGAAAGTTCTTTCTTATTTATTTTAGCTGTATATATTAATGAAAGTGATGTTTATGAAGCTGGAAATTGATGGTGTAATGACGAATGTTGTTAGTGCATATGCTCCACAAGGTGGATGTGCGATGGATGAGAAAGAAAAACTTTGGAGTGAGTTGGATGAAGTGGCAATGACTGTTCCCAAAGGTGAGAGAGTGGTGATTGGAGCAGATTTCAATGGGCATGTTGGTGATGGGAACAGAGGGGATGAGGAAGGTATTGGTTAGGTATGGTGTTAAGCAAAGGAATGCCGAAGGTCATATGGTAGTGGATTTTGTGAAAAGGATGGACATGGCTGTGGTGAATACATATTTTAACAAGAGGGAGGAGCATAGGGTGACATACAAGAGTGGAGGAAGATGCACACAGGTGGATTATATCTTATGTAGAAGGGCGAGTCTGAAGGAGATTGGAGACTGTAAAGTGGTGGCAGGGGAAAGTGTAGTTAGGCAGCATAAGATGGTGGTTTGTAGGATGATATTGGTGATCAAGAAGAGGAGGAGGAGTGTGAGGACAGCACCAAGGATCAAATGGTGGAAATTGAAAAAGGGTAATTGTGAGGTGGAGTTCAGGGAAGAGTTAAGACAGGCACTGGGTATCAGTGCAGAGTTACTGAATAGCTGAGTAACTACAGCAGAGCTAGTAAGTGAGATGGCTATAAAGGTGTGCTTGGTGTGACATCTGGAAAGAGGAAGGAGGACAAGGAGACCTGGTGGTGGAATGAGGAATTGCAGGAGAGTATACAGTGAAAGAGGTTGGTGAAGAAGAAGTGGGATTGTCAGAGAGATGAAGAAAGTAGACAGGAGTATAAGGAGATGAGGTGCATGGCAAAGAGAGAGGTGGCAAAGGCTAAGGATAAGGTGTATGAAGAGTTGTATGAAAGGTTGGACAGTAAGGAGGGAGAAAAGGAACTGTACCGATTGGCTAAACAGAGGGACCGAGCTAGTAAAGATGTGCAGCAGGTAAGGGTAATAAAGGATAATGAGGGAAACGTACTTACAAGTGAGGAGAGTGTGTTGAGCAGATGGAAAGAGTACTTTGAGGGGCTGATGAATGAAGAGAATGACAGGGAGAGAAGGTTGGATGATGTGTGGATAGTGAATCATGAAGCGCAGTGGATTAGCAAGGAGGATGGCAAGGCTGTTGGTCCAGATGACATACCTGTGGTAGCATGGAGGTGTTTAGGTGAAATGGCAGTGGAGTTTTTAACTAGATTGTTTAATGAAATCTTGGAAAGTGAGAGGATGCCTGAGGAATGGAGGAAAAGTGTTTTTGGTACCGATGTTTAAGAATAAGGGGGATGTGCAGAGCTGTAGTAACTACAGAGGGATTAAATTGATCAGTCACAGCATGAAGTTATGGGAAAGAGTAGTGGAAGCTAGGTTAAGAAGGGAGGTAATGATTAGCAATCAGCAGTATGGTTTCATGCCAGGAAAGAGCTCTACAGATGCAATGTTTGCTCTGAGAGTATTGACGTAGAAATACAGAGAAGGGCAGAAGGAGATGCATTGTGTCTTTGTGGACTTAAAGAAAGCATATGGCAGGGTGCCTAGAGAGGAGTAGTGGTATTGTATGAGGAAGTCAGGAGTGTCAGAGTATGTGGGTAGTATGACAGCGGTGAGGTCTGCGGTGGGCATGACGGATTCGTTTAAGGTGAAGTTGGGATTACATCAAGGATCGGTTCTGAGCCCTTTCTTATTTGCAATGGTGATGGACAGGTTGACAGATGAGATCAGACAGGAGTCCCCATGGACTATGATGTTTGCAGATGACATTGTGATCTGTAGTGAGAGTAGGAAACAGGTGGAGGAGACCCTGGAGAGGTGGAGATATGCTCTAGAGAGAAGAGGAATGAAGGTCAGCAGGACTAAGAATATATGTGTGTGAATAAGAGGGATGCTAGAGGAATGGTGAGGATGCAAGGAGTAGAGGTGACGAAGGTGGATGAGTTTAAATTCTTGGGATCAGCAGTTTAGAGTAATGGTGAGTGTGGAAGAGAGGTGAAGAAGAGAGTACAGGCAGGATGGAGTGGGTGGAGAATAGTGTCAGGAGTGATTTGTGACAGACAAGTTCCAGTAAGAATGAAAGGGAAGGTCTACAAGAGGGTAGTGAGACCAGCTATGTTATATGGGGTGGAGACAGTGGTGTTGACAAAAAAGCAGGAGTCAGAGCTGGACATGGCAGAGTTAAAGATGTTAAGATTTGCACTGGGTGTGATGAGGGTGGACAGGATTAGGAATAAGTATATTAGAGGGTCAGCCCAGGTTGGAAGGTTTGGAGACAAAGCTAGAGAGGTGAGATTGCATTGGTTTGGACATGTGCTGAGGAGGGATGCAGAGTATATTGGGAAAAAGAAGCTAAGGATGAAGCTGCCAGGTAACAGGAAAACAGGAAGACCTAAGATAAGGTTTTTGGATGTGGTGCGAGAGGACATGCAGGTGGTTGGTGTGACAAAGCAAGATGCAGAGGACAGGAAGAAATGGAAACATATGATCCGCTGTGGCGACCCCTAACGGAAGCAGCAGAAAGAAGAAGATCTATTAATGCAAATAGTTTAATGATGTTATTTTTCACTCTTCTATTTAAAATAAAACCAGTTTGATCATCTTTGATGAAACCTGGCAAAACAAAATTAAATTGTTTCAGCAAAATAAACATAAATATCTTATAGTCGACATTTAAAAGTGAAATGGGACAATAAGAAGAGCATCATTTTGGATCTTTAACTTGTTTTAACACAAATGAAATCACAGAAAATCTCCAAGAAGGAGGAATATTTGAAGTATTTCTAACTTTTTCAAAAGCTTTTAACAATATATTCAATATATTATGAGGAATTAACTTATACAACTCAGGTATTGTGCCATATAGCCTTGCAGCCTTATTAGTTTTAAGATTATTAATTTGTTCTTTTAATTCTCTAAAAGTGAATGACTTGTCTATTTTAATTTTCTGTTCTCTAGTTAACTTATATTGTATATTTTCTTAAAAAAATATAAACTAAATTACTATTATCCAGCAATGACTTGTTCGTTCATCATGACTTCTGAAACATTCTAATTTGTCCTTTTAATCAATTGCTTTTTATTCTTGTTCTCAGCTTTATATCTGATCTCTTTAACATGATTCATATTATTTAATCTCTTTCATCTAATAGCTAACATATGCAAATTGCTAGGCTTTATGGAATACGATTGTAATTTTAAATTTTCAAAATTACACCCCACTAATTATGTATGCCAACTTCAAGATTGCACTACAGTGAGGAAAGGGTGGATTTCCTTATCCCTAAGCGTGTTCTTCATGCCATTTTCTTTTTGGTGGCTAATTATGATCTATTCAAGGATATTTCTTATGGTCATATAGCCTTTCAGTGAATGGCACATTCTCCTGATTTGTGTGCGATGAATGGCCTTTTAGTGAATGTGCCATCTGATTGCAAAACATAGACCCGAAATTGAGGGGGATGATATTGCTGTGGTAGTGTTAATGGATATTCAAGAGGCATTTGATAGTATAAGTTGGAAATTCCTGTTTTAACTATTGAACCATTGAGTTGTGAATATAAAGTGACTGAACAGAATGCATGTGGTGTACAAAAAGCCATGTGTAAGGGTATATTGGTAAATGAGGGACAGTCTAAAAGGCTGACCCAACAGAGAGCAAGGAAGTAGGATTGCCCCATATCCATGAGTTTGTTTTTAATAGGAATAGAGAGCTTGGTATGGAAGATGCAGATAAGGATGAGAAGAGAGGGAGTTTGAATTAAACTGTGTACATTGTTTGTCTGATGATTGTTCTGTCACAGAAAGTAGTGATACAGTTGCTTGGGAGTTTGACATTTTCATTAAAATATGGAGGAGAATCAGGGCTAAAATTTCACCTAAGGAAACCAGAAACAGTTAAGCTAGGAGGAGGGATAAGATAGAGAGAGAAAATGTTGACTTGGACACAAGGATGGAATAAATACTTTAATATGAAGGTGTGTGGATCAGTAAAAAACATTTGGAAGAAGAAATAGGAGGAGGTGAAAGAAAAAGTGGTGATATTACTAGATAGGTAGTCCAGTCAGTTAATTGAGGGGTAGTGTTGAAGTGGATACAGTACTAATTCTACCACATGTGATCTGCTTAGGAAGACATGGGTGTAAATGTGAAGAATAATTTACAGCAGCATACACAGAAGTCTTTTAATAGATGTGTATGGAATCGTTCTTATGGAAAATTGCATGGACATGTAATTGCCTTGTCTTTGAAGGTGTAGCAGTTAGCACACAGAATTAAGAGTATGAGCTGTTAATGAACTGTTTACTGTGGTACAGGGTTTGATTTCCTCAGCCTTCATTTTCCTGCTGTGTGAGCTGCAGCAAGTCAATTAATCAAACGGTGCATAGATGAACTGTAAAACTAAGCTAGGTTCCTCAATAGTCTCCAGAACCACATGCCTAGCAGCAAGCTATGAACCCATGAAAAAAGCAAAGAAACCCTTGAAATACCATATAGACAGAAATAAAGGATGGTGACAGGTGCTTCTGGATATACCAAGATATGCTGCTGATATTAATTTGACAAGAAGATTAAGGGAGTTTAAGAATAATGATTTCAGATGGGTTAAGTGGGAGTCAGCAGAAGTAGGAGAATGGGGGCTGTCATTTAATGAAAGAGACTATGAATGAGGTAGTGTTTAAGTATATGGGTAGAATGGAGGATGTGGTAGCTATGCATGGTCTACCACTCCACTGTCTGAGTACTGAGAGTAGAAAATGGAGACTGGGAGGAAAGTCTGAATATGACATAAGTTAGATGTGGAAAGGGTAGGAGATGTTTTCATTATAGGAAGATGAATGAGGAGTGAGAGACTAATGCGTTTGAGGAACTGAGGAGGTAATTTGACATAGAAAAGAATGATCACATGATGGAGGTCTGGTGAAAAGAATAATGGGGGGGTTTGACACAGGATGCGAATAATGGGGGATTTTGACACAGGATGCTAAACAGGAAGGATCTTCAGAAGCCAGATAGGATGGAGGCACAGAAAAGAGACTGGAAAAATTACAAAAAGGAGTGATACAGTTGATTTATAGGCCATTAAAAATTAATGACAGAAGCAGGTGATAAATATGGGGAGGAAACTGACTACTATTATGGAGGATTACTGGGTTACTGCTTGTGGCCCCTTAAGGCAATCACATTAAAAGATATTGCAAGTGGTAGGACACTGCAGACGGTGAGAAAAGAAGCTTGGCATCAAGATAAAAACTGATATATTTAGGGAGAAAGGTAAGTAAATCAACTGCATACATAGGATTTTAAGAATTTTCAGATGGCATGGAGGGATGAAGGACAGTGCATGGAAAGGAGGGGGAAAGACTTTAACATTTCTGTCTGTGTGGAACATAAATGTAAAATAGAATGGAGAGGGAAGATGACAGATTTTGATGGCAGCAGCAGGCATAAAGATATGGATAGGCAGTGGTAGAAGGACGGAAAATCATGGGCACTCATGGAGATGATAATTTGGGTGGCTAAGGTTTACTTAAGTTCTATGAAGATGGGAATGTTGGGAAGAATGGATCAGGCATGAAAGGCAAATATTGGAAATGAGGTAGTAAATGTTACAGTTCAAAATGTTAATGCGTCTATTTAAAAATAAGAAGCAAATAATAATGAGGACAAGTGGTACATGAATTGAGGCATTCAGACTAGAAAAATGGGTAGAGGAAGGAAATAACAGATAAAGGAGTTCATGAAAAGAAGTGAATGGGGTGCATAAAATGACCAAATATCTTCTTTGCAAGATGGTAAAAAGTCATGCAACTTGTTTTATAAACCACTTACACACATAGCAATGCAAAAAATAACAACACATAATAACACACACACCAGTGTCTTAACAAATAAGCCCATAAGGTGCAACACCATAAAATGCAATGTACTGGTCATAGATGATTCCACTGTGAGATACACAGACATAACCCTCACCAGGATGGATAAGGAGTGGGTTATGGTTAGCTCCCTGTCAGGTACCAGGATCCATGAAGTCACTCAAGCACTGAAGTTACTCAACCACAATTACCGGTATGACTCCATCATAGTCCATGTAGGAGTCCTTTATTCCTGCCCAGAGTGGTAGGGCAGAGAACTGAGAATCATACAATGATACTGAAACTATGGCCTGTCTAATTATACAGCTATGTGGTTCATAGATTCATAGGACAATGCTAGACTATTGGCCCGGAGGTGTTTATAAGCCTAGCCAAGAATTTCACCCATGTTCCCACAAAGTCAGTACCTGTTTTCCCTGTCCAGCAGGGACACAGGTGGGATCCCAGGGTATATTTTCTGTTTCCCATCCAGTCATCCAGGTTTCTCTTAAAGAGGGCTAGTGAGACACTCTGATTGACATGGAGAGGAAGTCTATTCCACAGATGGGGGAGTCATTGAGACACAAATTTATCATGGCAACAAGTTCTATTAATGTTGCAGACCAGGTTGAGACCTTGCATGTGGGTTGCGTGAGTGAAGTTTGACTTACGGATATGCAGAAACTCCATCAAGGCTGAGTCTGAGATGGCCTTCTATGTCAGGCACAGGTCACCTCTGAGCAGTCTGTATGAGACTGAGTAGAGGGACAGGACTTTTAGCCTATCTGTATAGGACAAATGTTTGAGACCCTGGATTTTCCTGGTCAGGAACCTCTGTGGTCTCTCCAACTGCTGCATGTGCTTGGCAAGGTACATGCTGAAGGGGGCATTGTACTTGATAATGGGTCTGATAAGGGAGGAGTACAGGGATATTATTACTTCTTTGTTCCTGGATGAAATACCCTTACTTATGAGGTGGGCCATGTAGAAAGCCTTCTGCACAACAGAGGTAACACCGTGGTCAAAGGTCAGGTTGCTATCAACCTGAGTGCCCAAGTCCCTCACACTGATTGGATGCTTAGTACATTGTTATTAATGTGATAATTAGTGGGGACACCATTTTCCCCAAAGTGGATAATGATGCATTTCTTGGCATTCAGTTTGAGGCCATGCTTCTGGCACCAGTCATTAGTTTGGTTAAGGCCCTTTTGGAGGATGTTTACATCACAAGGGGAATTTATGACAGTGCCTTGCTTGCAGTCATCTGCAAATTTGGTCAGTCGCAGACCACTGGTTTTGGCTTGCACCTCAGAAAATATATCCCAAACAGGAGAGGCCCCAAGACCGATCCTTGGGGTAAGCCACTTGTTATGGGTCTACTACTAAAGATGGCTTCCCCTGTTTTGACTGAGTGGGTTCTATCAGTGAGCCAGTTAGCTACCCATCTGGTAACACATGGGTTGATGCCTAGCTGGAAGAGTTTATCTGTTATGCTGGAGTGAGGAATAGTTTAAAGGCTTTGGCTAGGTCAAGGTAGGTGGTGTGCACTGTCTTGCCCTCATCCATGGCTTTGGTGACTGTTTCGAAGAAGGTGACCAATTTTAACATGCATGATCTCTCTTTGACAAAACATGTGAGACATTAAAAATCCTTTCCTCTCACTTAATGTCTGTTAGGTCACAAGGAAGATTAACAATGATATTGCACATGCTCAGCTCTGAAATATACATAGCAGTTCAATTCATGTAAGTTGCTAAGTTCTTCATTCCTATTTTTCCATTATTGCTATGTCTATACTACTAATAAGTCAGTGTGGTTACATTTTTGTCTGTCTTGAAGATTATAGAATGTAGGATATTCAATCATCCATGGTGAGCTTGCCAGACAAGGGTCTATTGGAAATGTCATAAAAGTAAAATAAATTGTACTGTTACAAACTGTAAATGATCCCAAGTGGAAAGAAAGTATACTTTATGTGCATAATAGCATGCTGAAATATAGAACTTTTATTAATGATTGTTGCTATGTAATGTTTTGGCAGTTTTCTACTTCACAAAAATGTAGAAAGCCTTCAGGCCAGATAAACTAACAGCTACTCATCAAGCTGCCAACATAATAGCAAACTATTTGGGACTCATTAAGCAGCTCTACACGAAATGTAGAGATGTCAAACAAAGGGAAACAGCAGAATATGCTAACTAAAACATAAAGAGCTGAAGTACTTGCTAATTAACCAATGCAACATGGCAGAGCTATTCAAGAATCTATAAAACAATCATGCCACTCAGTGTAGGCTTTTGCCTTGTACACCAAAACTCTTTGGAATACAGGCACAATTGCACTTCGGGAAAAAAAAGAAACGGACATGTTAGGGACTGCTGTTGCTATTATTATGTTACATGTGCCAGAAGCTTTAAATCAGGGTGCTGCTGTTGCAGCTGCCAGACTTTGAGCAAGAAGCAAAAAGGTGTTTAGTCCTTGTTTAACTCATCATGGACTGCGTAAAACAGAAATTAAGAGATATAGAGTGGACAGGGAAACACTGGAGGAAATATGTAACCTCTGCTGCCCTCACCTCAGGCCACAGGGAAATCATGGACAACCCATCACAGTGAAAACAAAGGTATTTTAGCATTACATATACTACTTATACTTTCCAGAGATCCACAGGGGATATGTTAGGGGTGTCACAGGCATCAGTCTCCAGAACATTACTTCAGTTTTTAAATGCAATGCTACTACATGCAACGGAGCATATCTGTTTTCCACAAACCCCACAGGAGAGAGCTAGAACCATGCAGGAATTCTATGCAATAGCATACGTCCCTATTGTTGGGGGGCATAGATTGCACACACATAGAAATAAAAGCTCCACCTGTGGAAGAAGGAAGGCAATACAGGGATTACTTACAATGTTTGGCCAGGTAACCGAGGCACTTTCCACAACTGACATATATGGCACACTTGTAAGCAGTATATCATGTTTGCTAAGGGTGACATTCCACAGGGCATCTAGTGGGGGATGCAGGTTATGCACTGGAGTCCTCGCTCATGACACCCATGAGAAACCCACATAACCACACTGAGCAAGGATACAATAAGGCACACAGTCAAACTAAGAATATCATAGAACATGAGTCTGGTTAGCTTAAATCAAGGTTCTGGTGTTTCGACACATCAGGAGGTACACTGTAGTATGAGCCTGGTACCTCTCATAACATATTTATAGTCTGTGGCATGTTAGACAATATAACTTTCAGGCAAATGTTTCGACAAGGACAGCAAGGGGCAGGACCACAGTTTCAAAGACAACAGGTAGGTCCAGCAGCAGCAGCAGGTACACATGGGAAATCTGAGAGGATCCGCCAGCTACAGATGGTGCTGGCAGATCGAGACATGCATAGTATAGCTTGGCTCTGGCTACGAAGCAAAGGAGAGTACACACAGTCACTGCCTAGTTCAAAGTCTAAGATCCCACACACATACACAGAAAAACTGATGGAAAGCATCAGACAGAGATAACTCCCAAAGGCACAAATGTTACCTGTAGTTATGGCAAGGTAAAAGGGGAACCTACAAGGAAAAAAACAGTTATACAACTGATTATTCTCAGTTGAAATATGTATAATCCCCCAAGAAGAACATGTAAGATATTTGCAACATACATAACTTATTAGAACCAATAGTGTGCATCAAGCATTTTAATTGATCACCATCTATAAAATATGGAACATGTCAGTTATACCATCATATGCCAAGAAGCAAGACTGAAATACCTGAGCTTCCACTGCTGTAATGACAATACTAATCGAAATACTATGCAGTTCAACAAGAAATCAATAACTTTTGCTTTGCAATACATATTCATAAATTCAGTTTATGAATAAGCAAGCATTAGCTATCCACTGTGTGCATCAGACTTATATGCAACCCTAAGTCACAAAGACATGTGCAAAGGACAGGCCGCAGTCATCATCATTTGCACATGAAGATGGAGGGAGGGCAAGGTTGTTACTAAAGAAATAAGTGTATGCCAGTAAGAAACACATGTGAATCTCAGAGTCTACAGTGTCCAGGGCCAGTTACAATAGATGTATTGCACTCAACAAAACTGTTTTGATAGCTTGCATGTGAGTGAAGTGGTACGGGCAAGTTAATTATTTTTGCAATGAGAGTGTGTGTCTGCATGAACACAATCAAGCACTGTACCGTCACCACATCCTGGCATTTTGGTCATGTGTGAACTGTGCATGGTAGACTACTCAGTTCAGAATCATCACTCCCAACCATGTGAATCACTTCTGCCATGAGTTGCACTGCTACTTCTATGACCCTGGCAAGAAGTTGGAGTGCTATGTGAATGTTAGAGATGTCTGCTGGATGAGCTCTCATCATGACTATGTCCAGAACTATGAACCTGTGACCTACCACATCTGGGTGTGGACACTGCAATTACTGACAGAGCAGTAGATGTAGTGTCACTGCTGGAGCAAGACCTTTTATGTCCATGTCTGCAATCACCAGAGTATATAGTGGTTCTCTGGCCACATGGATTCCCACTCTTCCCTAGCAGGCATTCCATCATAGAAACTTATTGTAATCTAATAAGTTGTTCATCTGGTATAAGGAGTTGCCCACCTAGTTCAGGGAGACGCTCATGTTAGAATGCATGACATTCAGTAGTCACACTGTCTCTTCTGAGACCCTGGTGTAATTTGCCTGTGCCTTCACTATGGCCCTACACATATGTCTGGTGGTATGTAATGACACACCAGCATCAGGAGGAGGGTGTACAGCAGGCTCTTCTAAGCACCCCCACCAACCCTCCTGTGTGTCACCATGCCAACACATGATGGCTACCGAGAGAGGCAAAAGACTCTGCAGCTGGAGTAATTACATTAGCCTGATCAACTGTGTCACCCTCAACCTGTCCTACATCAGAGGTCTCTGTGTCATGGGCATGTGTAGGCATGCTGACTGTGTTAGCAATATGGGCTGGGGATGTGGGAGTCACAAGCTCACTATTAGACTGACCCTCTGCACTCTCAGACTGTGCCTGTTCATCACCATCATCATCATCAGAAGTTACTGATACTCCAACATTAGGTGGCAGGAGTTCCAAACTGCCACTCTCAGGATCACCTATGACAACATGCAATAAACACAACAAATAGAAAAATGGAGACTAAATTAATCACATATTTTCCTTATATGAAAGGTATGTTAAACTTTTTAACAGATGATAAAGCTACAAACCTTTTTGGGCCATATAGACATGAATCTACCTTATATACAGTATTAACAATAAACAAATGTGTGCTTATCATGTGCAACTGGGCTGGCAGCTTGCAATCCAAAAGTGTCTATATATGAGGAATGGAAAGGAAGGAAGTCTGCTAAATATCATAATGCAAATGAAACAAGGAAAAAGGGAAAAGTCCCCTTCACGAGTGCAGATTAACAAGGTTCTCATAAAAAATGTATTGAACAGTTGGACTTCCCCTAAACACAAAGCAAACTCCACTATTTCTGTATGACTCACAGTTATCATTGGCTCTATATATATTCTATATATCAGACATCTTAGAAATATGCATATAAAGATACAACAATGACACTTGCTTTTTGAAAACTTGCGAAGGTCTGCTTCTGATACTCTGGTCTCTCATCCACATTTGCACCAACATCAAGGATTCTATTGGAACCCTCTGCTGAGCTATCTGGATCGCCGACACTGGACAGGAACCTCTCAGTTTCAGTTACTGATGGTTCAATAGCAGGAACAACCCCATAGCAACCTGTTCCCAGGCAATTCCAGTTATCTCATGGTTGGCAGAGATTATCGTGTCAGTTGCCCAATGTCATATTTAGGAGTAGGTTCTCCCATGCCCTTTGATAGCATCAAAGTCATGGACCATCTGCTGCCATATCCTGTCTCAGGTAGATTGGTCACCTTTATTTCTCCCTAACAGAAAAGCTCCATGGTGGTGTAAGGCCTGGATAATGACCTCATTTTCTGCATCACTATATTTACAAGGTACAGATATCTTCTTGGGTGCCATGTCCCTGTATGAGATAAAACAAAAAAGCAGACACAAAAATTAAACATATAATAGACAGGATGGCAGTGAGCTCAGTTCTTTGTGACTGTATGTATCCAACATGCATGCAAACAATTAAACTGTGTTAAGTGCTTACCATGACTACACACAAGTTAGGTCCTCCCAATCCCCCAACCCCCAACAAAAATAAGTATATTTTAAACTCAGTTATCAGCACATATCTTATAAAAACTTCAGTAATGGTGATAAAATGTTTAAATTTGTAATATATTGTAGATTTAACAATAATAATTATAAATGCAGCATTAGAAAAGTAACACCAGACTGTTTTAATTGCCATATCCAGTGCTGCAGAATTCATTTCAGTAAAAATAGAGAAACAGAACATTTTTTTTCTTTTCCTGCTAACACAGATAAAAATACTAGACATTTCTACATACATGCTATGCAATCATCTGCAATAAGTGTGCAAACGTAACATAGAAAATTAAATAATTTGTAATGTAGCATTCAGTAGCATAATTGCAGAAATACAGACATGGCTATGGCAAAAGGAAGGGATACAAAAATAAAATAAGACAAATACTTGTCAGAGGTCACTGCACTTCACCTTTTAATGTTAAACTAGAAGCAATAGTTAAGAAATAGCAACATGCCCTGACAAAATAGCGTTGTAGAAAATAGTTAAATCTTTGAAAGTGTTTTACTTAGCTATATCAAGCTTTATATTTCAAAACAGTCTCCCCAGTATGATACAAGGGCATCAGCTGCACCATTTTCTTCATAACGTGCAGAGTCAGCCCTGTGAGAACTGTTAGTATGTAAATGAGATGTGAAATCACTAACATTCCTAAATACAAAAATCTGCTCTAAGTGTAGGGATTGTAAACATGGTGACAAGACCTACACAATTACATGCATATGCTCTAGCAATCTAAGGACGAGCACTGAGTAGTGTTTCCTGTTAATGACTTACAGGTGTCTATTATTATTCTGACTGCAGGGACAGTCATCCTTCACAGTCCCCTCTCTTTGATATAAGCCTACTGAGGGTGTGTCAGGGAGAAGGGACTTAAAAAGTCTGAAAGTACATTGAGTGGTTTAGGAGAGCAACAGTCCTAACATTCAAATGCTAGCTTTTATGACTACATTTACTGTTTTTTAATAAATGTGGTTCATATTAAAGGGAGTACATTAAGCATTGGTAAAGATAACATACTATTATGAAAGCTTAGGTAAATTAAATGATGACCAGACAGAAATATAGTGATATACCTGCAGTGTTTGCAGTCTTTGTTTAGTATTGTATGAATACATACCTCTACTAACTGTCTGCAATATCCCAGTCATCTAGACATTCATTGTCAAATGTGAAAGGACAACTTTCGTAACTTGCTTCTGATGCACTTTCAATGTGACTATTCTCTTGTTTGAAGGTTCATAGGTTCATAGGTAGATACTAGGCGATCTGCCCTAGGGCATTTATAAGCCTAGCCCGAGTGTATTTGGCTTTTGCTTCCCTATTACATTAGCCTACTGTGCCTCTGTATAGTAGGTCACAGAAGGTAGCCCTTTAAAATTAATTTACTGTGCCTCTGTTGAGCAGGGACACAGAAGAGATCCCAGGGGTGAATTTGCGATTTCCCATCCACGTGTCCAGATTTCACTTGAAGAGGGTCAACGAGGGGCTATGTCTAACATGAATTGGTATTCTAGTCCAGAGTGAGGGGAGCCTCTGGGAAATGAATCTGTCCCTCCAGAATGTCCTATTTATTTTTGTGCTGAGGGTTAAGTCCCTGGAGTGTGTAGCTCTAAGGGATTTGGATTTTTTGAGGTGGAGCATGTCCATTAATTCTGGGTTAGACATGACTTTGTATGTCAGGCATAGATCGCCTCTGAGTAGGCTGTAAGCAACTGAGTAGAGCTGGAGTTTCTTTAGTCGAGCTGCATAGGACATCTGTTTGTAGCCCATGATCCTCTTGGTGAGGTACTTTTGGGGTCTCTCCAGTTGCTGCAGGTGTCGGGTAAGGTACATCCCAAAAGGGGCATTGTATTCAATTATGGGCCTGATGAGTGACGAGTAGAGTGGCACAATGACCTCTCTTGATCTAGATGTGAACCTTTTCGTGATAAGGTGGGCTATATAGAAGGTCTTTCTAACCACTTTGGCAACGTGATTATCAAAGGAGAGATTACTATCTACGTTGGTCCCCAAATCTCTAATTACTTCTTCCGTACTTAATGGATTACCACCTATGTGGTAATTTGTGGGCAATTTGTTTTTCCCAAAGGGGATGACTATGCGCTTTTTAGCATTTACCTTGAGGCCGTGGTTCTGGCATCAAGCATCCGTCTCCGTGAGACCTTTTTGAAGGATGCTTATGTCAGCTGGAGAGTCGATTATGGCTCCCAGTTTGCAGTCATCTGCGAACTTTGTCAGCCATAGTCCCCCCGTGTTAGCCTGAACCTCAGAGAAGTATATACTGAATAAGAGAGGTCCCAGAACTTAGCCTTGTGAGACGCCACTTGTAACTGGTTTGGATTCGGACGTGGCACCTGCAATTCTGACCATGAGGGTTCTATCCCTGAGCCAGTTTGCAACCCATCTTGTGATATAGGGGTTGATATTTAAGCTGGTAAGCTTATTTATGATGCCCGAGTGGGGTATTGTGTCGAAGGCTTTTGCGAGCTCCAGGTAGGCTGTGTGGACTACCTTGTCCTCGTCTATGGCTTTGGTAACTGTTTCAAAGAAATCAACTAGGTTTAAGAGGCAAGATCTGCCCTTAACAAAGCCAAATTGGGTAGGGTCCAGTGTCTGGAGGCTCCCAATGTCTTTGTTTATGAGTTCTATGATAATGTGCTCCATAGCTTTACAGACCAGACTAGTCAGGCTTATGGAGCGATAGTTCCCAGGGTCCGTTGTGGCGCCACCTTTGTGGAGTGGGACCACTGTAGCTGTACGCCATTCTTTGGGTACATATCCTGTAGTAAGGCTAAGTTTGAACAGTGACTTAATGTGAGGGTTCAGTTCATCTTGGAGCTCGTGTAAGACACAGTCTGGGACACCGTCCAGACCCATAGATGCTGTGTTTTTTGCTTTGGAGAGGGCAGCTTTCACCTGTGCATCTGTGATGTCAGGGAGGTTACATTCAGTTGGGATAGGCATTTGCTCCTTTGACGGGGAAGGAGGGGAGAAGTTTGCACTGAATCTGTCTGCCAGGATGTTGGCTATGTCTGTAAGTTCAGTATATTTCGTACCATTATGCAACAATTCAGAGCATATCTGGGAGTTTCCACCCATATTCCTGACATAACTAAAGAAGGCCTTGTGATTATCTTTAGTGTCTAGGGCAATTTTTCTTTCAAAACTGGCCTTTGATGATTTTATGAGGGATCGTAGTTTCTTGCTAATACTGATCAGAGATGCCTTCCCTTTTTGGGATTTTTCTCTGTCATGTAGTAGCTTCCTCCTTCTGTTGTATAGCTTATTTATGGCCGCAGTCCACCAGACAGGCCTCCTGTTTTTGGAGGAGTGAGTCTTGGTTTTATTTGGGATAGCACGATCCATGCATTCCTGCAGTTGCTCATAGAATGCAATTGCAAAGGATTCTACGGATTGGGCTATATTATGCTGTGGCCCGGGGGCTTTGAAGGATTCCATCTCAGTCTTGAGAAGTGTGAAATTAGTTTTTGAGAAATTCTTTACAGTGATTTCCTTGGCTGGGGGTGGGGACGGGCTATGGATGTCCAGGGAAATTAGTTTATGATCTGATCTTACCAATGAGGGGTTTACCTCTGGTGTGGAACATAGAGTCCCCATGTTGGTGATGACCAGGTCCAATATGTTTTTCCCTCTTGTGGGAGTGGTGACCAGTTGTTCCATCGCGTTAGAGTTTATAAATTCAAGGAATCATTGGGCAAGGGTGTTTGGGCTTGAGTAGAAATCCATACAGATTTCTTTTGCAATAAAACAAATTTGGTTAAACATGTACGTGTAAAGTATTTGATCTAAATATATTTTCTTGCATCATTTGTGCACTGCATAGCATTGCCCACGATTGACTGACAGTGTTCAATAGCATTGAACTTCATCTCACTGTCCAAGGTGAAAACTGACAAATTTTCTTTGTACTGCCATGAAAAGCGCAGAGAAAACTGGCATTGTTGTGCTTCACTCAGCAGTCTGAACAGTATTAATAAATGAAAGTTGCTATACTCCCAACTCTATGGCATAATATGTAAGGATACTCAGCTTAGAGAAACAGACAGTACATGTGATGTAGGGATCGAAATGTGTTCCCAGATCATTTCACTGAGGGAGCTCATAATGATTCTTTACACTCATTTTGTTGTATGAATGTGTTGATGTGGGAAACTCAAGTAAGGTCAGGTTTGGTTGAAGTGCCAGACAGATAAGTCACATGAAATGATTTAAATATGAAATGGGTGTGCTGTGTAAACAGTGAAATAATTTCTGCTGTTCCCCAATATCCTTCTCCATTGCCATGGCATTAGCTAAAGTCCTGATATTGTGAGACATACTTCTGCTGTGGCAATGGAATGTGAGATGGCTGAATGTATCACTCTAATGCATTACTAGCTGTGTTTATTGTTACATATACATTGTGATTCATTTCATGTGTCTTCAAGTTGTTATTTCCCAAAACCTGTTAAATGCTTCTGCTAAATATTGCCATCTGCAGTTACGCCCCACTTGACAGTGATAGTTACTTTCATGGCTTAAGGAAAAAAATGAAAAATTGAGTTTAGGTTGCCTTAGGTAGCTCAGACATGCCTTGCGTCATTGTGTGGCCTCCTGCAACAAAGAGTAGTTATTTCAGTAACTACATCTGACTAATGAAAAATTCTGTGGTACAAGATGCCACTGAAGTGAATCATGAGAAATAAGGCACATGAGGCATTGTTCAAACCTGTTTAGAAATCATGCTGCAATTATTCACAATATGTGCGTTTCAATTTTTTTTTTCATTTTAAGGTAGATTTGTTCTTTGCTTGGCAGCGCTAAAACTTTGTTCACAGCCTTAAGAAAAAAATATTAAAATTTAATTAAGGCTGCCTTAAGTACCTCAAACATGCTTGGATCGTTGCACAGCCCCCTAAAAGGGAGAGTAGTTACTTCAGTAAATGCACCTGACAGATGTCAAATTCTGTGATACAACATCTAAATGAAGTGACTCAAGAGAAATAAGGCACATGAAGCATTGTTCAAATTCTTCTGAAACCACACAAAAGACCAGTGAAAACAGCTCTACTTTCCAAAATAAGAATTTAATAAAAACCTTTTAGTTGTCTCTCCTCTCCTAGCGCCTCGGCTGCAAGCCTTTACAGAGTAAAAAAGTGAAGCTCACTCACACAGTCCTTTTATACAGCTGCCATATCAATTAACAATTCATTACATAATAAAATCAGTTCCTAATTGTTAAGCTAACAATTAACCCATGAAATTCTGCCAATTGCACTCTTTATTCATTCCTAAAGGCTGTTCAAATTCTGTTTAGACATGACTTTACAATTATTTACAATATGTACTTTTCAATTGTTTTTCATTTTAAGGTACATTTGTTTTCTGCTTGGCAGATGGTAAATGGGGGTTCACTATCTAAGGAAAAAAAGAGAAAATTTTAGTTTAGGTTGCCTTAGATAGCTCAAACAAACCTGGCAATGGAATGCTTTCTTCAGCTCTTTGGATAATACTGAGAGGAGAAATTCCAGCTGCCATAGAGCTGTCTTTGTGGCATGAGGTGTAAGTGCAGTGAGAGTTAATAAATAATACAACTTGTTAAGGGTTTGAATCCAGGTACGTGTTTTTTCTGAAAAAGGGTGTAAAAAGCCCATTTCTCACAACTTTCTGAATAGGACTATAGCAGTACAGAAAATTGATAATGTTAAATATGTTTCTTGCAAGCAGTGTATTAGTAAGGCTTGCATAATGAAACAGGACCAATTAGCAAATATCATTAATGTTTTACATGTAATCACAACCTTATGTGTGTCCAGTTTCTTAGGCATGACAATGATTGTAGTTGCATCAAATTAATTTACTTATGCATGGTGAGCACAATACTTTTGTTATACTCATCATGACTCTTCACATATCCTATGTGTTTAGGACCCTTATGTCTCTAAGTTCGAATGCAACATAAACCAACTTGTATTAATCAACATATTCAGCTGAATCCATGTGAACTATATTTACTTGAACAAATAATGACTTTTACATAGGAATGCAACCACGCATATATAGGCTTCCCTGAAGTGTATCTCCATTTATTCAGAAATTGCTATACATTAAATTTCCATGCTGGGAATAAATCTTCCTGTGGCAATGTCAGCTAATAAATTAAGTTGCAATTTTTGCATCTCTTATCCCATGGGTTAAATTCTCAGCTGTTACAATAATATTTTAACATTGTGTAAGCCCCAGTATGACAATATGTCATAATTTAGCATCGTTCACCTTCCCAACTACAACTCTTAAAAGCCATTGCATTAAGCATTCCAATGTTGAACACTGGAACCTGCGATAATGGATGGAGCATCACACATGGCACTGTTCAATGCCATGTTTCACAAATGTACTGCTATGTGATTTAAGTAGTGCCAATGTGTCTCCTAAGGCATCAATCTGCTTTCAATTGTGCAAATGCAGTTGGCAGAGCTATGCATCTTTGAGCAACACCAGTAACATGCATGATCTAAATTAGGTCCCAGTTCAGACATATTTTGTTAGCTTGACTTTTAAAGATGTATCTGGTGAGGGAGAAAATAGTCCTAAATTTCAAGCACAAGGGTGGGGTGTTGAGGAGTCAAGGATATTTGTGTAACTCCTCATGAAATTCTATAGCCATAGGCAGCTGCAAAGGGATTATACTGGGTCTCAGTATAAGGCTGAGGCTTGAAATAGCTTATCCCTTGCTGTCTTCAATGCAACAGGCATTCCATAAGGTTACCACCTGTCCCACTTTGTGAGGGACAGTCCCTATTTGGGCAGTTGTGTCCTAACCAACAATATTAAAATGGCAAATGTCCTGAGATTGTAGGAAATAATTATGTCCCATATTTCATGTAACAGTTGCATAAAGTAGTTATTTCTGTATGTAAAATACTTAAATGTTGCAAGAAATAGAATAAGCAACTAAACTGCTACAAGAATAAGCTTTCATTTAGGCAAAAAAAGTAAAGTTCTATCCTTTGTACTGACCATGGGTATGTGTCGGCCTGTAAAATCTGATGTGTGTCCCGAAAATGTCCCACTTTGACCATTTGAAAAGGTGGCAACCCTAACATTCCATGCAATGAAGAAAAATGTCATCACCACTATAGTAACCGTAAAAAGTGCAAGATGTCATCACCGCTATAGTAACCATAAAAAGTGCAAGATGTTATCGCCACTATAGTAACTGAAAAAAGTGCAAGATGTCACCACCACTATAGTAACCGTAAAAAGTGCAAGATGTCATCACCACTATAGTAAAGTGCAAGCAGGACTTTATAAGCAGATGGGAGGCTGAATTTAGGAATGGGGACCCCTTCCAGTTGTGTAAGTATACTGACCCATGATATGGCATATATAGTAAACCTATATATATATATATATATATATATATATATATATATATATATATATCTGTGTGTGTGTGTTTTTGCAGATACAATAAAAAAAAACACTTTAAATGCACAGAAAAGGATACTTATTGTTATATATCTTAGATCAGAGTTGTAGTCAATGCCCCTAGTAATAAAGTAGGAAGAAACACAAATACAGTAAAAGCAGACGAATTAAGTGCAATTTTATATATATGTATGTATATATATATATATATATATATATATATATATATATATATATATATATATATATAAAACAATAGAAAACAAACAAACTGATTGAAACAAGTTACCCAATTAATCAGAAAAAAGCTCAAAACTGAGCCCTGTTCCAGCAGTCTTCAATCAGACAAGTTCTAACTGCACACTCTTGCTACTAGGGTGCAGGGGAAGTTTCTCCAAAAAAAGAAGGCGCACCAATTTCAGAAAGAAACAGTTCAAATAAGCAGGCACAATAAGCCTGTGACCAGAAATTCCCAGCTAAGAAGGGCAGAATCCAGCCTCTCCTCCCACAAGAGTGCAGACCACAAACCTTCTTAATGTAGAATAAATGGCCTGAAGCTCAAGTGCTTAAACCAGAACTAATACACTTTTAGAATAGCAGACACTGAGCCTTCAATCAGCAATTCCCACAACAGTGCAGACTACAAACCTTCTTAATGTAAAACAACCTGTATGAAGCACAAGTGCTTAAACCAAAGGACTTAGAGTAACAGTTGCAATGTAATCAGGCTACTACCAAGCAGTAATAAATGCAGCACAATAAATAAAATTGAGTTATTTTAAGAAGAGGCAAAAGCAAAATAAAGTAGGAGGAAACACAAATACAGTACAAGCAGATGAATAATGTGCATTTTATTTTTTGTTAGTAAAGTGCAAGGAGAGAGGAAGGAAGAACCTATGTGGGTTGGCCTTCTCAAATCTTCTCTCTGTATTAAGTAGAGTGAACACTAGACTCAGAATATGATCTCACTGTACTCGATTAAGTGAGCAAATGAGATGGACTCAGGAGGAGTTTTCAAATACAGACTTACAGGCGGGGCAGGCTAATTACCATTGTCTGTGCAACACTTCAAGATATGGTTATGCACATGTTAAAACTTTGCTATCAGCAGTACAAATCAGCTTATCAGCATTGCATTCAAATAGCACAACACAAAAAAAGAGAAAAATCAAAAAATGATAGTTTTCTGTTGTACATAGGTTCATAGGTTTATAGTTTGGTACTAGGCTATCGGCCCTAGGGCCTATACAAGCCTAGCCATAACAATTCCCTGGCTATTTCTTCCAACACTATTTACTTCCGTGGACCCCTGTTTAGCAGGGTGACTAACGTGATCCCTGGGGTGAATTTCCTTTCTCCCATCCAATCATCAAGGTTCCTTTTGAAGAGGTCCAAAGAGGTGCTCTGCTTGACATGTATGGGCAGTCTATTCCAGAGTCTGGGGAGTCTCCGGGTCAGGAACCTATCCCTCCAGCATGTTTTGTTTATTGTGATGACAAGGTATAGATCCTTGGAGCATGTGGCTCTGAGGGATTGGGATTTCTTTAAGTGTAGCATGTCCAACATCTCTGGGTTTGACATGGCCTTGTATGTTAAGCAGAGATCGCCCCGGAGTAGACGATATGTGACAGAGTATAGCTGGAGTTTTTTAAGGCGGTCAGCATAGGGCATATGCTTTAGGCCTGTGATTCTTTCAGTGAGGTATTTCTGCAGCCTTTCCAGTTGTTGCAGATGTCTTGAGAGGTACTTACCAAATGGGGCATTGTATTCTATAATGGGTCTAATGAGGGATGAGTAGAGTGGGACAATGACCTCCTTTTTTCTGGATGAGAAGCCCTTAATGGTGAGGTGTGCCACATAGAAGGATTCCCTGACTGTTGTGGCAAAGTGGTTATCGAAGGTGAGACCACTGTCCACCTGTGTCCCTAAGTCTCTTATCACACTTTCGGTGTTTAGTGTGCTGCCACCTATGTGGTAATTCATGGGTACATGTCCTTTTCCCAAAGGAAATGTTTGTATGTCTGTATTACTGTTGTCAACAGGTGATCATGATTTCAGAATGATGTTGACTGACTTAATTCATTTGTTTAAAGTATATATCTGTTATACAGTGTTTACACTTACAATGTTTATAAGCTTGGATAATCTACTGTCACACAATCCATCACTGCCATTCTGCAGTGCACTATCCTATGTATGACTTGTATGTTTGTCTTGCCAATGCACATAGTGAAAGTATGAGACAAGACAAGTGTGCAGTCATGCCAACATAAAGCGACAGCAATGTTTGATTGATAATACAGTGGTGGTGTGCAACTGTCAATCTGCATATCATCTTATTATGTGGAACATGTCAATGTCCCCCAAAGTGACACAATTTACAGTAAGGACAATGTAATTATTTGTGACCATCAGTGACCATCATCATGATGTTACATTGTCCTGGGCACGCATATGCATTTATTGCACAACCTGAGATGCACAGGACCATCTCTTCTAAAACTTGTTTTTTACAAATATTCCAATGTCCACTTTCTCCTGTACTTCTTGTGACTAGTACAGTACTCTCAAGACTATGTAATCTTGATAGGTAGGAGGTGCAATGCCCAACATGGAAGATGTGTGTTAGAGCAGTGTGTACATTTAACTGTTCTCACAACTCCCTTATTCCAATTTTTATGGAAACATCCTTTATGAAGCAGTCTGATAAGGTCTTTGTGACAAAAGTGCAGTTTCCCCTTTCGAGTTAGACTTCTACTGCGGTACATAAACTAGTACATTGCTATTAAAATTGCATAACCTAGATAGGCAAGAGGTTCGATGCCCGTTATAAAAAAAAATTGTTTGGGTGGGGGGTGTGAAACTGTGTGTAACGCTTGGTGCTGTTCCCACTTCTCCTGAGAATAACACATTTAAATGTTCTCACAGCTCCCTTTTCCAGCTTTTGCAGTAACATCCTGTATGAGACACTCTGATGAGGTCATCCTGATAAAAGTGCACTGTCTCCCCTGAAGAGTCCAACTTCTTTTGTGATGCTTGAGACTAGCTCATTGCTCTTTAGATTGTATAACTAGATAGGTAGGAGGTTCAATACCCACCATAGAAAACATGTGTGCGGGTGTTTACAGTTAGATGATCATGTGCTCAATCAACTTCCTGTCTAAAACATATTTTAAAATGATAGATGACTACACCATCCCATAAACCCACCATTCACTTCCACAACTTCTTTGCAACACTGGGGTGTATACCCACTGCTTGTACTGTAAGGATTACTATTTTCTCTGCATTCTAGAAAGAAAACATTACTTTATTAGGCAACACTCTATCCAGAAATTTGTAAGTTAATGCTTCAAACAACAATGTCATTCACTGAAAAATATTCATTTTGTGTTTTTATCAGGAAAGTCTTGCAAACATTTGTTATATGAGGTGGAGGAAGAAAGTATTCATTCCTCAAACTGCAGGTGCTTTGTGTGGCATCAGTAAAAGCACTGGATTACATCATTATATACTAAGGGTGCAGTGGTACAGCAGTTAACAGTGTTGCCTCACAGCAACAGGTTCTCCAGTTTGATTCTCAGCTGGGGTGCCTTCATGCTTAGAGTCTGCATGTCCTCCCTGCATTCACATGGGTTTCCTCCGGGTACTCCAGTTTCCTCCCACATTCTAACGACATGCGTCTAGAGTGTTTCTCCCCAGGCTTCTACTGTTCTACTGAAAATAGGCTCTGTCCTAGTTGGACTTTCCAGGTCAACAAATGTTAGATAAATAAATTATATTGTCTGCCTACACCCCTGGTTCAACACTATGAAGATGTCATTGTTTGCAAGTGAACTAAAGTTGTTTAAATGTCAGACTTCTCCTGTGGTGTTTGCAGGCATTATTCTCTAGAATGTGTAACCTGAGATGCTCAATACAATCTCTTGAAAACATTGCTTTTTACATATATTCCAGATAAGTAGGATATCTGAATACAGCGGTACTTAACTTCCACAAGTGTGACTGGCTATGAAGTCATGATTGTTTTACACCCATTTGTTGTGGCAACTTTTACAACCCCTGATTGGCTGTAAAACTAATGTTGCCAAACACATCTCCTTGGCGATACAGTTCTAATGTAATTTCTTCATGGCTACTGTATGTCTCAGTTGTAATCATTATTTTTCTGTGTCACTGGCTGCTGATAATGTGCTGTATTGATGATGTAAGTGGATAGGTAGGTGGTTTGATTCCATCACTGCTTCAATAGTGTGACAGTTATAGCTGTCATATACCATTGACCAACTCACAACCACCTTTATGTATCCTACTAATTATAAGATTGAATTACAGTAGCACTCTTTGACAATAGCAAATCTAGCATCACAAGAAAAATAACATTTTGTCACATAATGATTACATACTGCTAATATACCTGCAGTATGTCATATCTGGAGTGTGAATTGTGCTGTGTTACATGTCTTTGATAGTGTGCTTTTCACATCGTGTGACTACATATGTAGGATGTTTGATGCAGATTGTGAGTGTATCTTTCACTCTCATACTGTGCCTAATACTCTGCAGAGACGTATATGATGTGTAGCTGTACAGTGTTACTGCACACTTTGAACACTTTTTTTAGCATAAACATCCAGCTAGTAAACAGTGGTGATGTCATCCATTTAAATGTGCACTGTCTCAGTTGTACCTCAATATGGTCGTGTGGTGCTAGCGATTCAGGCAATGATGTTTAACTTGTGATCCTGGGTAGCTATTTGAAATCCATTGATTACTGCTCAGACTACATTGTCAGTGTTATTGTGACTGTACATGTCACTACCACTGTTATCAAGCACACTTGCTTTCTACACGTTTAAATATTGATCCCTCCTACTAAAAACTATGGCAATTTGTCACATAGCATTTATTCTGAGTAATAATGACACATGATTGCATTTCCCTTGTATAACATATGTATGGAGTGTTATCTTCTGGCATGAGGGAATGAGATGACAAGCTGTCTGTTGCTGATGTACTACAGCAGTTAGAGGCACACATATCCCTTGCAGCAATAACATGTTGTAATCCCTTCACATAACCATATATGTCACAATTGCACTGACATTTCTACCATGCTGCATTCATCTTGTCAAATATCATGTACTGTCTGCTGTCAAATGCTCATGTGTTTAACATCCACATCAGTGCTTGTTAGCATTGTTGTGCCTTATACTTTGATGCATGAATGACATCCACCACAGTTATAATATGTCCATTTACATTGTGATAGGGGCCAAGGGTACTAGCTGCTAGTACAAGGGTCTAGAGAACTACTAAAGGGATGGTGAATACTGCACAATGTGGCTGGGCTAATATATGCCTTCGGGCAGATAGCCCAGTACCAACCTATGAACCTATAACCTATTTGCATGTAGCATTTACATAACCAAGCAACACTTGTCTATTATGTGCTCGTAGGTGATGAATACCTCTCCAACTATTGTCACTATTTCTTTGCAAAAACATGTCCTATTCTGATTTACCTGACAGTACAGCTATAAGGTCCTTTTGTTCATGTGTGTACATGATGAGATGAATAATACAACAGTGCTGTCAGTTTGCATGCATACTTTCCCTTTATATACATCTTATATGCAATAACTACATTATATGCGTTCATCCCTTAAATTTTCTTCTACTCTTGCTGTTATCTCAAGTCAGCACGTAATTAACATGTATATCACATTTTCACACACCTTTGCTACACTGCACCTTTAAGTCCTTATCACATCCTTTATTAGCATATCCATTTTATTAATGTGCGTAACTACAGGATTGTGGTTGACAATAATTATCATTGCATCAATATTGCAGGATTTATGTCAGAAATGCTTCTTATACATTTTCATCACAATTGTATATGGGATATGAGTTCATTTTAAACATTGCCCCTCTTCAACATTACGCATTCATTCATTCATTCATTCATTCATTCATTCATTCATTATTTATTTATTTATTTATTTATTTTGACATTTGTTAACGGAGTATGCCCAAATGAGCATGAGCCTTTTTTCAGTGGAGGCCCAGGGTGAAAAGCTCCAATCATAACACATTTTAGATACAAGGAGTAATTTTAAGTACACAATGCTTCAAATACAGTCAAAAATTAAAATGTAAATACAGAAGTTGCTATATATGCAAACTAAAATTCTTAAATACAGTACAAATTAGATAAGTCAACAGGCAGTGCGGTAAATGATATAAACAAACAATGGTAGTTAGTGCAGTAGATAGCAGAACAGGTAAACAAAGGGCAGGCTTATATAAATTAGAGAAAGGATACATCCCAGTAGAGTAGACTTGAGCAGTTCATAGACAGAGCAGAGAGTAGATGGTTAAGGGAAGTAAAAAGTCAGAGTAATGAGAGATACGTGTAACACAATGTTATGTAATAATTCCCCTATTGCACCTTCCCTCATTCTGTATTGTTTCCCTGTACTTACCCTTAGTATTTCTGGGCTCTAGAATGTGCTCTTATCTGAGCCTTGCCTATATTTGAGCCATTTTGTTTCCATTGCGTGCTAATGCATGCAATCACCTTTCCATGGCTGCAAACACTATTGCTGGCCATGAAAAGGCACTTGCAAACACATTGGTGTGATGAGCAGGATGCAATTTTGATTAGCTCTCCGGCTCATCATTCTAACACACTTTCATCATGTAGGCATAGTTCTACTTATTCAACCAACACAGATTCCTTCCCTACCTCCTTTCCAACTTGTTTTACTTATTCTACCAGCACAGACTCATTTTTACCTCATTTCCTACCACTTTTATTTATTCCAGCAGCTCTCCTTTCCAACTAGTAAGGTGACATTATCCCTTAAAAACAATTTCTTCTGCCAGTATCACATCCTTCACTTTGAAAGTGAAAAAAATACAAGCTGACCTCATGAAGCTGTTTTGAACTGAGACAAGAGAACATGCATGTATGGCCTAGCTTCTAGTGGCTAGTTAGCAGACAGTACCCCCTTCTCCTTAATCAACACATTCACAATGTTTTCAGTGAAATTATCTAACTGTAAAACAACACAACTTAAGGAATGGATGCTGGTAACCTTCTTCTACAAAGGGTACATTTTAATTTAAAACGCTCATAGGAGTTTCATTGTAGACCTTTCTTTGTCTGAGCCTTCTCACCAAACCTGTTCACAAAGGAAGACTCTACAGGGACTATAATGTTCCAAAGAGCACAGCTTTCAGGTGTGCTACATTACACAAGCCTCCCCCACTAATGGTGCAACAATCCCTAAAAGGAATATAATATATGTGTCAAGCAGCATGTGCAATTACCTACCATATGTTCCTGTGAATTCACATACCGAGCTATGATTTCTGTAAGAATACATTATAATCTATGGCAATCATTATGGCTTGGTATTTTCTGTGCCCAAATTTTTTAAATTTTTTTTCATGGGTGAAGTATTTATCTTCTAAAATTGCAATGATTTATTTTCTGACATATAAATGTATATTACTTTACTCACATACAAGAGTATAGCCAAATAAGTCTTAATATTTGTTAGTATATACTTTGTTCTGTCTTGTATGAAGAAGGCAATACAAGTACATTTGACAAGTGAGTCTTAAACAGGCTATACTACTTGTAAAGGTAAAGAGGTTGAAATGATACCTGCATTATAATTTATCTCAACCATTTTCGCATTGTCGCTTTTCCCTAATTAGTAGTTATCTATCAATGTGTCTATTATCTATGTACACACACACACACACACACACACACACACACACACACACACACACACACACACACACACAGGAAAAGAGAGAGATAATAGGTATAACTCCAAGAGTAGAACACACATTTAGCAGAAAGATTTTTGAAGGTATAAAAAAGGTGAGAATGCAAAAATGCTCATTTTAGTGAATCACATATGGATGAACTTAGTTTTATATTGTGTCGGTTGGTTGTGAAGATGTGCAAGACTGTGTTATAGCAATTATTGTGATCATGCAAGTATGCACAGGTTAGGGTTAGAGTAAGGGTTAGATAGATTCAGTGTTGTGTATGGTTTGTGTTCTCTGTGTTTTGTTTCTTTTTGTCTTGTGTACAGGGGCAGCTCGTGGCATCGGACTGCCAGACTGCAGCCCCATCAGCTAAAAAGAATAAACTTGTCTTTAATTAAGTGTGCAAAAAAAAAAAAAAAAACCTTTTTTTTTGTTTAAACAAACTTCCGAGTCCACGACTCGGAAGTACGCGCATGCGCAGTGCGCACTTTAACCGCCTTGGGCTGCGGCGGTTTTAAACAGCTTTTTTTTTTGTTTTGTTTTGATTGCAGCCCGGACGAGTAATGAAGGCATCATTGTGATGCCCAGAAGTCTATGAGGTTCCAAACCACATAGAATTGAAAGGGGCTCGGACTGCGACGTCCGCAGGCACGTCATGACGTGCTTGCTGGGCTAAATGCTGCTGATTGGTTGTTGCTCTCTTCCCGGGCTTTATGTGCTGGGAAAAGAGCGAGAATCAATCAGTCAGTTGTTGGCTTCCCTTGTGGATTGTTGTTTCGTGATCTTTTACTTTTTGTTAATAATTTTTATTTGTTTTGGCATTGGATTTGGAATCGGATTTTACTTTTTTATTTGGGTGGATTTTTGTCAGCTGTGCTGCAGGCTGTGCTAGAGAAGGAAGAACAGAAGAACAAGAAGAAAGAAGAAGAAAGAAGAAGAAAGAAAAGAAGTAAAGAACAGAGTAAAGGTGCAGAATTAAGTAAGTATTGTAATTTGTTTTGTAGCTCATGAATGATTCACTTTTCCAGCTGCAACACAATGTGATTATGTGCTATAAAATCAAGGTGTGGTCTGTTGCCTCACAGCTGCAGGTTCTTAGGTTTGATTCTTGGCTGGGGTGCCTTCTTTGTGGGGTCTGTATCTTCTTCCTGTGTTTGTGTGGGTTTGCTTTTGTGTCCTCCCATGTTACAAAGACATGTCTTAATTATTTCTTCCTGGGCCTCTGCTGAAAATTGTTTTTTTGTTCCAAGTCAGACTGTCCTGATTAACAGATGTTAAATAAAATTGACAGGCATTTGAATTTCAGACTTCAGGTTTCTGAATGTTTAATTCCTTACATATTTGATGGTGCAGTGATAGTATTGTTGCCTCACAGCTATAGGTTTTTCTGGTGTGATTCTTAGCTGGGGTGCCTTCTGTGTGGAGTCTGCATCTCCTCCCTGTGTTTGTGTGGATTTGTTCTGGTGCCTGTCATTTTACAAAGACTTGTCTGAAGTATTTCTCCCTGGGCCTCTGCTGAAAATTGTTTTTGTTCTGTCAGAAGTAAAATTGACAGGCATTTGAATTTCAGACTTCATGTTCTTCAGAAAATGCATAGTAACACAACCTTTTATTTTAGCAATTTTCTATGTTTATAAGATGAATATTTTAAATTTGTCCCTATTTTTGGGGCTGTATTCCCACATTATTGGCTTCGTCCAGGTTTTTTGTGCTAAGGTTGACAACTATGGCAAGAACTGAATTCACTGAATATGTTTGAGGGCTGCATTCCCTCATTACTGGGTTTGTCCAGGTGTTTTGTACTAAGAGGTTGACAGCTATGGTGAGAACTGAATTCACTAAATGATAGCCATTTAAGTTTCAGTCTTCCTCTCTTTTACAAAGCAGCTGATTTGGCATAGTGGTATGTTCCTCTGACTGTTTTGCACAGGGACCTTGGCAGTAAAATGTATGGTGGTAATGCAGCATTTCTCTTTCACAAAGCAGCTGATTTGGCATAGTGGTATGTTCCTCTGACTGTTTTGCACAGGGACCTTGGCAGTAAAATGTATGGTGGTAATGCAGCATTTCTCTTTCACAAAGCAGCTGATTTGGCGTAGTGGTATGTTGCTCTGACTGTTTTGCACAGTGACCTTGGCAGTAAAATGTATGGTGGTAACGCAGCATTTCTCTTTCACAAAGCAGCTGATTTGGCGTAGTAGTATGCTGCTCTGACTGTTTTGCACAGGGACCTTGGCAGTAAAATGTATGGTGGTAACACAGCATTTTATTCTAGCAACTTTCCAAGATTATACAAGCAATGTTTAATGTGTCCCTGTTTTTTGGGCTTTTGACCCCTCCCCAATAAATTTTGGCTTTTTCCAGTATTCTTGTGCTGCAAAGTTGAGATGCAGTTGAGTATTGAGTAGATTTTACAATGAGCTGAGAGCTGCAGGGGAACAGAAGTTTAGTGTTGCTTAAGTGAAGTTGGCTTGCCTTGTTAATAGCACAACAGGTTTTGTACTTGCTTTTGATGCAGAAGGCTGTGGGTTGTACTCCCACAAGGGGTGGATGCTGCCATACTGAGAATGTTCTCCTTGGTGAAGATACTAACTATGAGTCTGTTATCAGTTTGCCATCCATTTCCTCTTGCAATATTACTAGCTTATCATTTTTTTAATGTAATATAGGCAATTTATTCCTGAGGGGCAGCAGACACTTTATTTTTCGATCAAACCATGAAATATAAAGGTGTTTGCTAGCAGCAACCTCTTCATTAGTTACAGATTTCTTTAATATGGAATTATTTAGATGACTTTTACTTCTTCAGAGATTGTGCATGTTTGCTGGTAATGGACTGTAGAATTGTGCATATTTACTGATAATGGACTGCAGAATTGTGCATATTTACTGATAATGGTGGACTGTAGAATTGTGCATATTTACTAATAATGGTGGGCTGTGGAAGTCTGAGTAGACTTTTATGATGGAAATGTTCTGAACTGGGCAGTTTTGTCATTATGGGTGCATGCGTTTTGTTTCATTGCTTACTGGAAAAATGATCAAAACAAATTTAAAACGCCCTCTAACAACTGTACTGTATTGTACAAGGAATATAATTTAGTACAATGAGGAAGGTGTATCAAAGAGCACATGTATGTTTCATATGCAAGGGGCCTATGATTTGAAAACAGCCCAAAATTAATCTTTATCTGCCACTGGCAAAATGTATTTTCTTTGAATGTGGGTTTCAATGCTGTTTCAATGAATGTGAGTTTCAAGGGCAGAGAAGTTTTAATGCTAAGTCTGTTTTCATTGTGAGACTGCATTGCTTTGTTTAGCAGATGTCTTAGTGTTTGTGCTGTAAAATACAAAATAAAACTTTCAAATGAAGTCCAACTCATCATAGAAGTAAAGCAGTATGCACATTAGTGTTTATGGTAAATGGAGTGAAATAGCCAAGTAATGGATCATTGGAATGGCTGCAGAGGCTCCATTCAACCATGATTTTGTGAGGGGGGAAGGGCAGCAAACTCAGACAGGCCCAGCTGAACTATACCTCCCCCAACTGTCCAGATTTTCAAAGAATGAATAGATTTTTGCTTCTTATTTTTGGTTTGTTCTTCATAAAATTTGTAGTTTTCTGGCAAATCATTTAGGAATTAAGTCACTAAATAATGATACACTGAGTTTCAGACTTCATAACCTTCAGAAAAATGCATGTTAAAGTAAGAGCTGTTCTATCAACTGTCTCAATTTATACAAGAGCAATTTTTAGTACTGTTCATATGTTCCCCCACTATATCTGGCCTTGTTCAGATTTACTGCATTAACAGGTTGAGAGGTACATGCAAATAAATTGCTTTATAGAATTAGGCATAGCCAACCTTTCAACTATCCCCGATTTTGGCTCAAAATTTTGCTCTTCCCCCTAATAATCCCTCCACAAAATAGCAATTTTGGAAGAAAACATGGAGGGTTTACAATTAAGAAATAACTGTAATAATCAAAGTTATAGATTACTTGAAATGCATGTAGATTTTATTTTGTCATCTGCTCAAGTTAGCAGTACTAATATTAAAGTCTCTTCTTTGACAGGTTCCCAGCTGTATTGTGTGGCTATTTTATATTTCTGCATCACACTTTTGGTCCATTTTTCATAAAATTGTGTTTTTTGGCAAATTAGTTTTTTGGCAAATTATTTTCTCCCCGGGCCTCTGCTGAAAATGGAAATATATCCAGTTGGACTAGCCCGCTCAACAAATGTAAAATAAATAAATAAATAGTGACAAATCATTAAAGACTGAAGTTAGAAAATAATGACAGACATTTGAGTTTCAGATTTTATACCCTTCAGAAAATTCATACTAATGCAAGACCTGTTCTATTATCTTTCTAAGTTTATTAGAGCAATATTTAAAAATTGTCCTTATTTATGGGCCTTTGTCCCACTTCTGTGTATGGCTTTGTCCAGATTTCTTGCTCTGAGGTTGAGAGGTATGACAAATGTGTCAGGGCCATCACAGTCAGCCAGAGACATTTCAAATTGTGACATACTTGTTGCACCCCACTCCCCCATGTAGTGACTCTGGATGTGTCCAAGCAAGGCAAGGAGCAGTTATTCAGTGTAAATGTGCAGGGTATCCCCCCATCCAAGGTAGACACAAGTACTACAGTAGCTTTTCATCTGTCCTTGATTTTGCAGAATGGTCTGGTTTCTGTCATATCTTTGTACTGTTGATTTATGCTTATTACTCAAAGTGCCTGTTGCTCTGGGTTTAAGTAGCAATGCTTTAATGACCATAAGGTAAGCTTGTCTGAGATCATAAGATGCAAGAAAGCTTTAATAAGCATACTGTTAAAGAATTGCCAACATTGAAAGCCTTTCTGTTGTTGCCATGCAGAGAATACCTAACTAGATAATGTATAAGCCTTGGGTATTGAAGGACAGGATTACATTCTTTTAAAAAGCTCACACTTGGAGACTTCCAGTCATCTCTACAGGCTTTAACCATAAACTAAACAGAATGCCAATCATGTGTGGTCCATAACCTGTACAGTAATCCTTTAAGCAATGTATCTTGAGCTTGTTTGTTGTTTGCTTTTCATTTTTTACTTTGATCATGTTTTCCCCATGAAACAAGTAGATAGTTGTCGGGCAGCAGGTCTTTTTTGGATAAGAAACATTTTTACAAGTGGGGGCATCACAGAGATTTCTACTTTTAGCATGTTACTTGGTACTTTAATAAAGCTGAATATAAATTATAATTAGAACTGCAGTGCAAGGAGAAGTGGTTTGAGTTGAGTGCTGCTTGTTTTTCTTATACTTGATTTTGACTGGCATTCCAGTAATGTATTTAAAAAGTAATTTATTTTTTCATGCCTCACAACCTTTTGTTTCCATCTAGATATTAAGTGAGCTGTTATGCAGCCAATGGATTGAAATATTTTTATTCTTCTACACTTATTTTTGTCTTGATTGGACTCTCATAATGATGGTTTGACACCCAGGGCAGCGTATTTAATTAAAGTTAGTTTTTGTGGTTTTGAGCATAGCTCCTCCCCTTTCTAGTTGGCCGCACCGCTTCCCCTTGACCCCACCCATTCAGCTGTCTCCTGCAGCCCCCCTTTGATTTGAAGTCACCAGCCGCCACTGCTTGTGTAGTGGTACTATTAGGGAAAGTTGTTTTTAGTAAAGTCATGTATAGAGTTAGAGTTAAGGGTAGAGTCCTACCCACCTTACTCATGCATGCTAAACCTAACCATAACCCTAACCTACCTGTGAACATAACTAACCCCACACATTACATTATTAAAAACCCTTTCCCTAACAGTATCACTACTGAGATGACATTTGACCTTGGTTTTGTAGCTGGGGTTTATAGATAAAGGTTTTTTTTTTTTTTAGTAGGAGAGACGTGTTTGGTGTTTTGTGATTCTATCTTTTAAGTTTTTTACCTTCGATGATGTAATCATATATATATATATATATATATATATATATATATATATATATATATATATATACACACACACACACACACACACACACACACATATATATATATATATATATATATATATATATATATATATATATATAAATATACGTACATACATACATATTGATATATGGATATACACACATATGATCTAGCTGTAACATGTATTAACAGGATATAAGATAAAGCAACACAGTATCCTGAACTGTTTGATCTACGCCATCTGTTTGACAATGAAAGCAAACTTTAGTCAATTTCAGCATCCTAGTGTAGTAACATATAAATACAATATCATCATTGCAAAAGTCTAGCATTTTAGGTAGATTTCAGTCCTGCAGATGATTATAAGTTTGTCTTTAACAGATCAGAAAGTTAAGTTTAGTTATGTACCATATACCTGTGTCACAGGTGATAATTCAATAAAGGTGTTTAAAAATACGTTATTTACTGGTATTAGCTAATTTTCTTTAGAATAAATATTTTCTCAGTGTGTTAAATGATTTATCTGACCACCACAGTTTCACTGATCTCTCAAAAAGTCTGTGCTACAAATGCATGCCCTCAGGATGTATAATACATATTATTGAGGGGAAATGTCTAACACTGAGGCACAAAAATATGTTCTGTTTGACTAATACTAGTAATACACTGCATAAGGTCTTGTGGTCGTTTTCATCTACATCAGCCACTTAATCATTTTTTCACTGTGTCTTGAAGTCGTGTTAATAAAACAAACCATATTAATCTGCTATGCTATGAATGTCAAATCGAGTGGTTATTTTACATGTGAGATCTGGTTGCAACTGAAGTACTGTTGCATAAGTTTTGTCTTGCTGCAGCCTCTGAATACAGAAACCACCGAATCTGCTACTTTTAACCATTTAATGTTTATTCATACACGATATTCCCTTAAATACTTACATTTCCAAGTTAATTAGATGTATTGACAGACACAGTATGCCTACACTGGTATAAGAAATGTGTATAATTATTCTAAATGCAGTTAGGATACACTCAATAATAGCTTTCTAAACTTAAGAAGCTGCAATTAAAAACCAATGTTGTGTGGAATGAGCATCGAAAATTGATAAAAAAACTCAAGTTTAGGTTTTTGAATTTAGTGTTTAAATCAATCAACTGCAAACAAGATTTAATTAAAGAATATTATTTCAAAGTGTAATTACCTACTGGGATTAAAATGAACCTCTACTGCCCATAATGTTCTCCCACTGAGATCCCATACTGAAAAATGTTGAGTTTTAGATTAATATGCATCTTGTAAGTACAAGTCCTAATCTCTATCTTAAAGGACATTTAAAACCCGCTTGGAACCTTCTGTGCAATCAGGCACAGTGTGACTGCAATGTCCACCATGCTAAATTTGTGATTACATTTCTCATGTGCATGATTTAAATCGCTTTAGCAGCAGTCCAGGGAGCATTTTACCCTGCATATTAATTACACAAAAGCTTTGTCATGTGAGGGCCTCGCTGGTCATGCTCTGTAATACAGCTCATTGGAACAGCTACTGCATTTTGGGAACACGCTGTGCACATCAAACCTTGCTTTAAGTTAGAAAATGTTCTGATGAGGGATAGGTTTGAGTCATATAAGAATTAACACTATTTGTTCAGTGACACCTGCAGATGGAAAGTGTATGAATCTGAAAATCAAATTTATACTAGAAAGACTTTCATTTTTATATAGTAGCCTTATCCTTCATCTGCAGTATCCGATCATATAAATCAATAATGGGATATTTCATCCATAATTCAGTACTGAACATGCTGGATTGTACTCCTAACTTCAAATAAAAAGACAAAACTAGTTTCTGAAATACATCCATCTCATTTCTTGTTTTGATTTGGCAAACATTATTTTTGTTCACTGCTACTTCTACTACTACTAACAATCATTACCTTTATTAACTTAAAATAGTGCAATTACATTTTGTCAATAGTTGGAAATATTTAATGTGTTTAATTAAATAAATATTAAATATAAGTCATCGGTAAAAGGACAACCTACGCATACCATTTAATTGTTTTTTGTGTGTGTCAACAGACTTAGCTTTGTACAAGTGTTTGAAACAGAGTACCAGATCACATAGCAAATTAGTTCATTAGGTAAAGCTGCAATTTAATTCAATAAACATGTAAAGACAGAGGAAGCACATTAATCATTTTCAAAACATAAAGAAAGCAGAAAAGTTCCTTTCAGAAAAAAAAAAAGAAAAAACTTCATTTTTTAGGACATCAGAGAAGGACTGATATTACTTTTTAGATATGCTTAATGAAATGTTTATATTTATGGAATACTAAATATGTCACCGTTTCCGGAAATCTTTGCATTAGTCAGTGTGTTTCGCTGTACTCAGAATTATCCAGTCTACATTCTTATATGAATGTGCTAATTTTATGTTATTGGATTTGACTGCTTTCCTATATATTTGTTTTGCTTGTTTTTTGTTATGAGAAACTAAAATGCTGTCTATCAAGCTATATCTTAAATTGGTCCTGTTGAATCAATCTACTCCCACAGTTAATAAACTAAAGAAAAAAGTAACTAAGTATGTAAATCAATCAATCAACAAATAAAAATATAGCAAAGAAGTATTTAGAAATCAACAACTACAAAAAAGTGTGATCGCTGACATGCTAATATTTTAGCACTGAATTTTCTAACAATATGAAAACCAAATATGACTAGCTAGATAGTCATGGCACATTTTCATGGCATTGAAAACAAAATGCACCTTGCATTAATTTTAAACATGGAATCCCAGTGCTGTGTCTAACACTTGGCTAAATAAAAATGTTGTAATGTAAATCATGGAAGTCTGTTACAGCTGATGAACGTGGATAAATCAGCATGATATCGCTGCCAAATGATACAGAAACAGAATATCTACCATATAACAAGCACCTGGGCACATTCTCCCTGACCAACCTCCTCAAAATCTTTAAGATCTAGAAGGTTTTTACATGTATCAGCTCTGTAGTAAGGTCAGCATTTTTTTTACCTTGACAGTATATATATACATATATATATATATGTGTGTGTGTGTGTGTGTGTGTGTGTGTGTGTGTGTGTGTGTGTGTGTGTGTGTGTGTGTGTGTGTGTGTGTGTGTATACAAAGAGAGAAAGAGAGTCATAGATAGATAGAGCTATATATAGATGGATAAGTAACACAGCGGGAAGGAAGAAATGCTCACCACATGAGAGGCTTCAGAGGACCTGCTTCTTGTAGAAAATACTTTGTTACTTATCTCACTCACTGTCTCAATAAATATATTTTTATGAAAATGGGTGTGAATGACCTAAGATGCACCTCCCATGACTACATGAAAAGAGACATGGAGGAGCTCTCAGATTATGTAGCCCAGGCAGGTATGACCCTAGCCCTGAGCAGCATCCTACCATCACCCAGAATGATACCACAGTACAAGCAGAAAATGAATGATTTCAACAATTGGCTAAGTTGCTGGTGTCATTCTAAAGAGATCCAGTATCTGTCTGCCTGGGATGACATGATTGACAGACCTTGATGCTTTGCCAGAAATGGCCTGCATCTGTCACCCCTGGGCTTCCGGATACTGGCCAAGGCTCTTTCCACCCCTATAATGCCTTTTTAGGTAGTATTCCAAAGATCAAATTACCACTGTAACAGCTACAAACAAATGCAATCTGAGGGTCATGCTGTTCAATGTCAGGTCTAAATCTCAAAATGCACTCACTCGCAGCACTCCTTAAAATGGAGAACATCGACATTTGTGCTGTAACAGAGACCTGGTTCAAGGCAGCAGAAAGCAGCCCTGCACTACCAGGCTATAACTCATTCCACACCTTTCGGCCCCAGAACTTGGACCAAAGCTCCAAAGGCAGTGGTGTTTCCATATTCATAAAGGATGTGCACACCTCCAGACTGGTAGCCCAACATAAGGCATCTGAGATACTTCAGGTGCAGCTAACATTGGGTAAGACAGCGATTCAGGTCGTAGCCTGCTATAGGTCTCCAACCAGGTCCCAAGGCTCACACTACACGTTCCTAAGCACCCTGGAGAATATTAGGATCCAACCTAAGACTCCCATGCTGGGCGACTTCAACTACCCCTCCATTAACTGGGAAAATGACTCATGTACCAATACACTTGCCCAACACTTTCTGGAGTTCATTAATTCCAATGCCCTGGACCAGTTCGTTCTTACCCCTACTAAAGGTAGCAACATCCTTGACCTGGTCATTACTAACATGGGCGACCATTGCTCTACATGGATAGTCAACTCCTCCCTGGTTAGATCCGACCACAAACTAATCATCTTGGAAATCCACATCCCTTCCACCGCCCCTCAAAGGTAACCACCATGAAAAACTTCTCCAAAGCTAACCTTGGGCTCCTAAAAACAGAGGTGGCTAAATTCATGGCACCTATACAAATGAAGAATAGTTGCAATGAAGAATAGTTGCATGACAGCCAAATCATGCACCAATGCACTTTACGAACATGCATACAAATGCATGGATCTTGCCATACCCAGTAGAACCAAGACAATCTCCTCAAAAAAAGGAAGCCAATCAGGTGGTCCCCTGCCATAAACAAACTCTACAACAGAAGGAGGAAACTGATCCGGAATAAGGTGAAGTTCCAAGACTGGAAAAACTCCCTTATCAGCCACAACAAAAAGTTGAGATCCCTCATCAAATCCTTTAAAGCTAGCTATGTAAACAGAATTGCAGCAGATAGTAAAGACAACCACAAGGCCTTCTATAGTTTATTTATTTATTATTTATTTATTTCACATTTTGTTAGTCCAACTGAGTTTGCAAACAAACCCATTTTCAGTGGAGACCTGAGGGGAAAGAGCCCCAGCAAATATAAGCAAAGATAAACATACAGGACAAAAACTATTAAAACAACACTGCAAATACAAAATGAATTATAAAGAGAAAAACAAAAGAAAAAATTATGAACATTAAGGATTACACTGACAGTAGTGGACTAAAATTTAGTACATATGAGAGTAGAAACAAAAAGATAATCGTTGTTCAAAAGAAGGACAATGTATAGACATTGATAGGAAGTGGGGGCGGAGATAGTGTGGAGAATGTGAGAGGGCTACATTAGAGCTATAGTAGTAGAGCTGAGGGTATAGGAGATTAGTTTAAGCAGAAGTTACTAACAAAGAAAGAAAGTTAGGAGATGCAACAGATTATACAGTGGTAGAGACTAAGACTATGTGTGGTCAATGCAACGGCATAATTTCAAGTTTAGTAAGTGGGATTTAAGCTCCTTTTTAAAACAGGGAAAGGAAAGGTTGGATCTAATATGGAGAGGTCTAATATGTAGAGGGAGTTTGTTCCAATTTAGTGAGACAGAATGTTTGTAAAGTAGTTTGTCAATATTCCTTTTGGGTTTATAAACTGAGAGAAGATGCTGATCAGCACTCCAGAGAGGCTGGGGTGGTAGGGAGTAAAATGGGAGGCAAGAGCAGAGCAGGCAGAGGGGTTGTTAAATATGGAAAAGGTAGTATGGAGTTGCGATTGTAGGAGACGGTGTGGAAATTCCAGCCACTGAAGTTTGTTTAGTGAGAGGCAGTGATATGAAGAGAGTGGTTGGCTTAGAATAAATCTGGCAATTTTGTTGTACGTTTGTTCCAGTTTCTGCACTGAGGTAGTTTCGATATTGGTAAGGATGGGGGAAGTGTATAGAAGACTGGGTGAGAGAAATGTCTGGGCAAGAGTGTGTTTAGTGGCAGTAGTGAGGAATCTTTTGTTCCTATAAAGTAGTCCAAGTTTTTGGTGTTTTTTTTTCTGATGGCCTGTTGTATGTGTAAGTCAAATTTTAATTGGTCATCAATTATTACCCCAAGGAGTTTGGTGTGTGAGGCAGAGGAGATAGTGGTGCCATCTAGGTAGGAAAGAGAAAAGTTGTATTTAAGGTGAGAGAGTGTCTGAGGTAGGAAGGGAAGGAGTTGAGTTTTCTTAGGGTTAAGGATTAGTTTATTGTTTCTGAGCCATTTTTCAACAGAGATAAAGGAAGTCTGTGTTAGTGAGTGTAGTTCAGAGATAGTATTGGAGACAGATAAGAGAGTAGAGTCATTGGTGTATTGGATTACAGATAAGAGACTGAAGGATGAATGTAGGTTGTTGGTAAAAATGTTGAAAAGGAGCGGTTCAAGAATGGAGCCTTGGGGTACTCCTGTTTGAACAGCAAGGAAGGGTGAGAAAGCCTGCTGCCATCTAACAATTTGTTTTCTGCCAGTAAGGTAGGATTGGAACCAGCCAAGAGTAGAAGGAGAGAGGTTTAGGTCTGAGAGTTTGTTAAGAAGGATGGGATGAGACACAGTGTCAAAGGCTTTAGAGAGATCAAGGAATAGACAGGAGATGAGGAGGTTGTTGTCCCTAGCTTCTGCAACCTTTTGAATAAAGGATAGTAAGGCAGTCGAGGTACTGTGTTTAGGGCGGAAACCATGTTGTGAGGTAGTGAGGAGATTTTCGTGATTGAGATAGGACAGTAGTTGAGTATATATACATTTTTCCAAGGATCTTAGAGAGTGTTGAGAGAATAGCGATTGGTCTATAGTTGGATTCAACAGATTTGCCACCTTTGTGCAGAGGAGTGGTATAGAAGGATTTCCATATTTTTGGTACAGTAGATTCCTGAATGGAGCGGTTGATTAAGATAGATACAGGCTATGCAATAGAGTCAGCAGCAATTTTCAGAAATTGAGGGGAGGTTATCAGTGGAGGGAGAGCATCATTTTAGTTTAGGAAGCAGGGATATGATGTATTTAATAGAAACAGGTTGCAAGGTAAAAGGATGAGAGACAGAGGAACATAGAGGTTTAGGGGGAGGTGAGGGTGACTCAGAAGAGTTGGGATGAGTAGAGTTACCAGAGGGTAGGAGTTTAGAGATGCTGTCTATGACATGTTTGTTGAGTAAGTCTGTAGTTTTAGAGGGAGAGTGATAGGGGAAAGGGTTAGGGATGGTAGGAGAACTAGTGTGGAGCAGGGAGCTGGTAGTACTCCACTTTGGGGTCATTTGGGTGACAGCTTTGAAATTTAGTGAAATATTGGCATTTATCCAAAATAATACACTTTTTTTACACAATTTCTGAGTTGCTTATAACCTTGCAGAAAGGTGGGAGTTTTAGTGGTTTGCCATTTTTTCCACAGAGCATCTCTTTCATGCATCAAAGTATGAGTAGCTTTGGAGAGCCAGGGTGCAAAATTAGATTTGGTTCTGATTTTATGAGTTGGGACAAGATAGTTTAGGACATCAAGGAAAATGTGGTTGCATTTAGTAACAGCATCATTGGGCAGGAGAGTTTTTAGGAAAGATCAGTTGATGGCAGAGAGTCTATAGTTAAAGGTTTCAGGAGAAAAGTTAGTCAGTTTCCTACAATCTCTGTAGAGATGGGGCTTAGAGAGATGAGGAGAGTGACTTAAGATAGAGATGGGAGAATGGTCAGTAATAGAGTCAGAGAAGGTAGAAGGGTTACAGTAGTTGTTAGGAGAGCTGATCAAGATCCAGTCAACTGTGGAACCAGTAGCATTTTTACTGTAATGGGTAGGGGTAGTGATCAGTTGTAATATGTATCATTTGTTAGTTATGTAAAGAATCTCCACATCAATACCCAGATTTGCTCTGAGCTACTGCACAATGGTACCTCCTGTACTGAGCAAACAAATATGGGCAATGTACTGGTAGACAGATTCAGTGCCAACTTTATCCCTCTCCCCCCCAAAGGACCAGTCATAATACCAGTAGATTGCCAGGCACCCAGTATTACTGGTGCACAGGTTAAAACAGCACTGTCCAAGGCTAAGAATGCAGCTTCTATGGGACCTGACAATATCCCCGGCTGTGCTCTACATGAACTACAGAGTGAACTGGCACCTCACCTGTGTGCCCTGTTCAATCACAGCCTCATCTCAGGCTTTGTCCCTACCGAATGGTGCACTGCTACAGTCATCCCTCTCAACAAAGGAGGAGCGACTACAGACCCTGGATACTATCGCCCCATTAGCCTGATGACTCTGATATGCAAAGCTATGGAATGCATCATCATGGTCATAATAAAGAAGGATATAGGGAATCTACAAACTCTAGATCCTACACAGTTTGGTTTTGTGAAGGGTAGATCATGCCTGCTCAACTTGGTTGACTTCTTTGAATCAGTCACCAGAGCTGTGGATGAAGGCAAGGTGGTTCATACAGCCTACCTTCATTGGGCAAAAGCCTTTGATACCATTCCCCACTCAGGAATCTTAGAAAAACTCACTAAGCTAGACATCAACCCCATATTACTAGCTGGGTTGCAAACTGGCTCACAGATAGAACCCACAGTGAGAAAGTAGCTGACTCCAAATCAGACTGTCAACCAGTCACGAGTGGAGTCCCACAGGGTTTGGTCCTGAGTCCTCTCCTGGCTGGTATCTACTTCTTTGAAGTCCAGGCCAACATGAAGGGACTCTAGCTGACAAAGTTTGCAGACTATTGCAAGTTGGGAGCTATTATTAACTCCCCAAGTGATGTTGACATCCTACAGAAAGGCCTCAATGAGACCAATGACTGGTGTGAAAACCATGGCCTTAAGCTCAATGCCAAAAATTGTGTCATCATCTCCCTTGAGAAAAACCTGGTTCCCTTGAATTACTACATCGATGGTAGTCCACTGAACACAGAAGGCGTTAGAGATCGAGAAACAGATGTTGACAGCAACCTCTCTTTTGACCACCACATTGCCACTGTGGTCAGAAAGTCCTTCTATGTAGCACATCTCATTACTAAGGGTTTTGCATCCAGGAAGAAAGAGGTCATTGTCTCCCTCTACTCTTCCCTCATAAGGCCAATCATCGAGTACAATGCCCCATTTGGCATGTACCTCACTAGACACCTGCAACAACTGGAGAGGCCACAAAAGTACCTCACAAAAAGGATCCTAGGCCTTAAACACTTGTGCTATATGGACAGACTCAGAAAACTCCAACTATTCTCTGTCTCATATCGCCTACTTAGAGGCGATCTCTGCTTGACTTACAAAAAACATGTCTGACCCATCTCTGTTAGAAATGCTACATCTAAGTAAATCCTATTCACTCCACACCACACACTCCAGAGACCTCAACCTCATTACCACAATCAACAGAACATGCTGGAGGGACAAGTTCATAACCTAGAAACTGCCCATGCTATGGAATAGACTTCCCATACATGTCAAGCAGAGCACCTCACTGGCCCTCTTCAAGAGAAATCTTGATGAGTGGATGGGAAATAGAAAATTCACCCCGGGGATCACTCCAGTGGCTCTATTCGCCAGAGGCACTAGGAACTAAGGTCGGGTGGTACGATGCCAGGGTAATCCTATGGGCTAGGCTTGTAAAGGCTCTAGGGCCATTAGCCTAGTCCACTCCTATGAACCTATACATTTTCCTGTCAGTGGGCTATGCTTTTAGTTGTCATAGTGGGCCCTATGTAAGAATTAACTCTTCGCAAAGTGACTAACTACTAAAGAATTTTGTATGTACTTTTAAATAACTGAGACTTATCATCAGTAAAGATCTTCACAGATTCTAAAATTATACCAGCTGATATACACCTTTAAATTACACTAAATCTTTACAGAACTCAGTGAAGAAGTTCTGATGTTCTGATACCTAAAATTTCATTAAATAAAGATGGGTTGATAATATGCATGCCTGCCCTTCCCTGCCAGCTCCATCAGACACCTAAACTCCTAACTGAACTCAGGTCTCCTGTGATGTTGTCAAGGCTTTATTCCTCTATGCCACTGGAATTAACAAAACATTCTCTGAAATGTGACTGACTGATAAACTGACCTACTGACAGTTGCAGAATGCAAAGCAGATAGTTTATGTTTTTTTAGAAACTTGAAAGTCATTTTCATTTACATCAAATTCAATGACTTTACTCATGTTTCAGAACTTTATTAACTGGATTTTTTTCAATAATCCAAAATTTAATAGTCACATGCTCTGAGTCAGCTCCATGTTAGACAGGGATAAAGTCCTTGATTACAGTGCAGATGAATCAAGTTTGACTAGCAGCTTTGGTGTTTGTAGGAGATGGCATGTGTATTTGGGAGTGAGAGTTCACTGCCAGCACCCTCATCTCAAAGGTTGCGAGGTGGTTATACCTCACCACATGGATGACACCTAGTGGAAGCTCTAAGTGTTGCATTATCTGCAGTCTGAGACTACCAAATACACATTGCCAAGTTCATTTGCAGTACAAGTTGAAGGGAACCCAGTATATGTAGGGATGCTTTCCCTCTGAAGGCAGCAACAGTGGAGCTCAGAAGGACAGTAAAGGGGAGCATGGTCCCATGGGAAGATAGTTGGCCACCTTACAGGACTTGAAAGCTGGTCTGTCCCCTGCCAGTGACTCTCACCAGAGAAGGGAAGGCAGATTAAGATTCCTGTGCAGGAATGAAAAGGCCATAGGGGTTTTGCATAGCCCAAAAATGCCTGGCTTCCCTCTTTCTTGGCATGAATAGAATGATAGGGTACATGAACAGGAATCATTATCTGCGGTCCTAAAGGGAGAAAAAAATAACAACGTGCTGTGCTGTTGACAATCACTTTGCTAAAATTGTTTTATTGCTGTGACCAAGCTAGGAAAGATGTGCAGCAAGTTAGGGTGATAAAGGATAACAAGGGAAACATAATCACAAGCTAGCAGAGTCTGTTGAGCAGAGAGTACTTTGAGGGGCTGATGAATGAAGAGAATGAGAGAGAAAAAAGGTTGGGTGATGTGGGGATAGTGAATCAGGAAGTGCAATGGATTAGCAAGGAGGAAGTAATGGCAGCTATGAAGATGATGAAGAATGGAAAGGCTATTGGTCCAGATGACATACCAGTGGAAGCATGAAGGTTTTTAGGAGAGATGGCAGTGGAGTTTTTAACCATATTGTTTAATGAAATCTTGGAAAGTGAGAAGATGCCTGAGGAATGGAGAAAAAGTGTTTTGGTACCAATGTTTAAGAATAAGGGTGATGTGCAGAGCTGTAGTAACTAGAAAGGGATACAATTGATCAGCCACAGCATGGTGGAAGCTAGGTTAAGAACGGACATGATGATTAGTGAGTAGCAGTATGGTTTCATGCCATTAAAGAGCACTACAGATGCAATGTTTGCCTTGAAGGTGTTGCTTGAGGAGTTGCATTGTGTCTTTGTGGACTTAGAGAAAGAATATGACAGAGTGCCTAGAGAGGAGTTGTGGTATTGTATGAGGAAGTCTGGAGTGGCAGATAAGTATATAAGAGTGGTACAGGATATGAACGAGGGCAGTGTGACAATGGTGACGTCTGCAGTAGGAGTGACAGATGCATTCAAGGTGGAGGTAGGATTACATCAAGGATCAGCTCTGAGCTCATTCTTATTTGTAATGGTGATGGACTGGTTGCCAGATGAGATCAAACAGGAGTCCCCATGGACTATGATGTTTGCAGATGACATTGTGATTTGTAATGAGAGTAGCGAACAGGTTGAGGAGAGCCTGGAGAGGTGGTGGCATTCTCTAGAGAGGAGAGGAATGAAGGTCAACAGGACTAAGACATAAAATATGTGTGTCTAAATGAGAGGGAGGAGAGAGGAGTGGTGATGATGCAGGGAGTAGAGCTGGTTAAAGTGGATGAGTTTAAATACTTAGGATATGGCATCCATGGGATCAGGCAGCATTTCTGGCTGTGTACGGCATGAACTACAAAATGAACTGGCACCTCACCTATGTGTCATGTTTAATCATAGCCTCACCTCGGGCTTCGTGCTCACATAGTGGTACACAGCTGCAGTCATCCCACTTCACAAGGGGAGATCTACTTTGGATCCTGGGAATTACCATCCCATCAGTCTGATGAGCCTAATCTGCAAGGCCATGGAACGTATTATCATGGAACTTATAAACAAAGACATTGGCAACCTTCAAACACTGGACCCCACCCAGTTTGGGTTTGTAAAGGGTGGATCCTGTCTCCTGAACCTAATCAACTTCTTTGAATCAGTCTCCAGAGCCGTGGATGAGGGTAAGGTGGTTCACGCAGCCTACTTGGACCTCACCAAGGCTTTCGACACTATCATCCACTCTGGAATCATAGATAAACTTGCTAATCTGCGCATTAATCCCTACATCACTCGATGGGATGCAAACTGGCTTACTGACAGAACACACACTGTAAAGATTGCTGACTCAAAATCCAGCTCCAGACAAGTGACAAGTGGTGTACCACAGGGTTCTGTCCTGGGACCACTCTTGTTTGGCATCTACTTTTCTGAAGTACAGGCCAACACTAAGGGACTCTGGCTTGCAAAGTTTGCAGATGACTGCAAGCTGGGAGCCATTATTGAATCCCCAAATTATGTGGATATACTACAAAAGGGCCTTATAGAAACAGATGCCTGTTGTCAGAGCCATGGGCTCAAGCTAAATGCCAAAAAATGTATAGTTGTCCCCTTTGGGAAAAACCACATGCCTGTGAACTACCACATAGGTGGCAGTACACTAAACACTGAAAGTGTGATAAAAGACCTAGGGACACAGGTAGACAGTGGTCTCACCTTTGATAACCGCATAGCCACAACAGTTAGAAAATCCTTCTATGTGGCACACCTCATCACTAAGGGCTTTTCATGCAGAAAAAAGGAAGTCATTGTTCCTCTGTACTCATCCCTCATTAAATCCATTATATAATACAATGCCCTGTTTGGTATGTACCTCACAAGACATCTGCAACAAGAAAAGCCACAGAAATACCTCACAAAAAGAATCTCAGGCCTAAAGCAGATGCCTTATGCTGACCATCTAAAGAAACTCCAGCAATACTCTGTCTGATATTGCCTACTCAGAAGCAATCTCTGCCTAGCTTTCAAGGCCATGTCAAACCCATTGTTGTTGGACATGCTACACTTAAAGAAATCCCAATCCTCCGAGCCATACGTTCCAGGGATCTTAACCTTGTCATCAGGATGAATAGAACATGCTGGAGGGATAGGTTCCTGATCCAGTGACTCCCCATACTCTGGAATAAGCTGCCCATACATGCCAGGCAGAGCTCCTCAATGGCCCTCTTCAAAAAGAACCTTGATGATTGGATGAGAGATAGGAAATTCACCCCGGGGATCACATCAGTAGCCCTGCTAGACAGGGGTCCAGGAAAGTAAATATTTGTGGGAAGCAATAGCCAGAGAATCGTTATGGCTAAGCTTGTATAGGCCCTAGGGCCGATAGCCTAGTGCTACCTATGAACCTATGAACCTATGGATCAACACTTCAGAGTAATGGTGAGTGTGGAAGAGAGGTGACGAAGAGAGTGCAGGCAGGGTGGAGTGGGTGGAGAAGAGTATCAGGAGTAATTTGTGACAAATGGGTACCAGTAAGAGTGAAAAAGAACGTCTACAAGATGGTAGTGAGACCAGCTTTGTTATATGGGTTGGAGACGGTGGCACTGATGAAAAGACAGGAGTCATAGCTGGAGGTGGCAGAGTTAAAGATGTTAAGATTTGCATTGGATGTGATGAGGTTGGACAGGATTAGAAATGAGTATATTAGTGGGTCAGCTCAGGTTGGATGGTTTAAAAAAAGAGACAAAGCCAGATAGGCGAGATTCCGTTGGTCTGGAAATGTGCTGAGGAGGGATGCTGGGTATATTGGGAGACAGATGATAAGGATGGAGCTGCCAGCTAAGAGGAAAAGTGGAAGACCTAAAATAATGTTTATGGATGTGGTGAGAGAGGACATGCAGGTGGTTGGTGTGACAGATCAAGATGCAGAGGACAGTAAGAAATGGAAACAGATGATCAAAAGAAAAACAAGAAGAATAAGGTATATATCTATATATAGATACAGTGCTCCTAAAAATATGTCTCAAATGGAACTATCTGATAGGCAAAACATATCTTTAGGTATGTAGCAAATTGAAAATTATAATTATCACTGTGAAAGAGCTGTTCATCTTATGAGAAACATTCAATACTGCATATATTAGATATTCTGAGGCTAGTAATTGCACAGAAAAAAAAGAGTGCTGTGATAGTGTAGTCTAAGCACTCTTTCGTCTAAACAGGAAAAGTCAGTGGTCACATTTCCTTGGATGAGACTCCCACATTTTGTTGAATGAGTAGTGGTCATCTGCTCAGACACTGGCAAATGCTGTTCCTGACAGCGATTGTTTCAAGCATTAATGGTTTTGCAATTGACTGTGAAGAATTGCTTTGCACATAACATATTTGGAAATGCTAATTTTCATCTCAATCAACACATTTAATAGTGAATTTCTTATCTGTGTAAATCAAGTCATGGCCAGAAAATGCAAAAAGGACAACATGTACAAGCAACATCGATGTTACTTGCAAACAAGGTAGATTTACTATTTTGTCCACAAAGCTAATGCACAGAGAGGTGCCAAGATCCAACACACCTTGAATAACATGGTTTAAGGCTAAGACTCAAAAAGCACTATGTTCATGAAAGGACAGGATAATTTACATCTGAAGTCCTATGACACTATATTTTATTTATATTTATTTAGTTATTTAGTTATTGACATTTGATTACCAGGAAAGTCCAACTGGGCAGAAGCCCATTTTCTGTGGAGGTCCAGGGAGAAAAGCTCCAAATTATTACAAAACATTTTAAGAACAAATAATTTCACACTCTTCAAAAGTAAAACCGAAAGTATAATCTACCTATATATCTATATATATATATCTATATATATCTAAATATATATATATATATATATATATATATATATATATATATATATATATATATATCTATATATCTATGGGTCCACTTTGTAATTTCGAAATACTGAAATCCTGAATTTCAGTATTTTGAACTTACAAAGTCGAACACTCACATTTCTGAAACCGGCAGAAGTGCGAAATTCAAAATACCGAAGTACCAATATTTCAAATTTCGGCTTCTGGTGGTACAGAATGTGGATGTTTAGGTTTTATTTTGGTAAGTCTGTGTGTGTTAATATGTTGGTTAGGGGTTTAGTGTGTGTAAGTGTGTGTTGTGACTGTTGTGTGTGTTTCAGGGACTGTAAGATGTGTATGTGTGTGTGAGTTTCATTTGTGTTACTGTTTGTGTGTTCTCGGAGTTAGAATATATAAGTAGGGGGTGTGCAGGGGGGTGCATATAACTACTATATGTAGTTTAGATTAGTTTGTTTGATTGTGGGGGGGAGTTTTGTGTATGTTTATGTGTGTGCTGCATGTGTAGCATGAGTGCGGGATTTTGAATTTCGCTGTTGTGCGTTTTCGAGCTTGTGAGTTTTGGTTGGGATTTCGGCTTTGTGTTTTCGGAATACTGAAATTCGGGAGTTCAGTATTTTGAAATTTCAAAGTGGACCCGTATATAGATATACATATATATATATAAATATATATATATATATATATATATATATATATATATAAAAATGGTTTACCATCAAATAGTTGAAATGCAGTTGTGCGACTGTCCGTAATACTGAACTGAAATGTTGAAAGCTGAAATAATTTTCCTCCCTAATGTCAAACATGGTAAAATTGTAGTTCGACATTCGCTGTTTCCAGGAGTTGTGTGCGAAAACCCATTTGCCATCTGGGACATAAAACAGGAATAGGGTTTCGGCAATGTAGATTCACTAAAGTTGTATTCGACATTCCGAAAACTTGAAAATATCCTTTTGAAGAATGTCGTTCGCACAACTTTTTGATGGTAAACTATACATATATATATATATATATATATATATATATATATATATATATATATATATATATATTTATCAAGAACAATCCTAATCCCAGAACAAGCGAATAAAAGTAAAAATAAAAGTAAAAATCAACCCACAGCAAAAATGTATGGAAGGAACAAATGATATTGATAGTCCACTTAAGTAATCTGCTCAAATAATCCACTTGAATAATCATAACCAAGGTAATGAGAGCAAAACAAATGCATTTTATTTTCAAACGTTAGCGCTTTCACGGACAGTAGTTTCCGCTTCCTCAGACGTACTCTAAACTACATTCAAGCTTCACTTTTTATATAATATACAGCAATCAAACAATTAATCAATCACTGCCTCTAATTAGCATATGAATCAGTATTAACAAACAGTACTAAAAACAATATTAAAAAACTGTTGCATGTCAATATAAAAAATAAAAAATAATACTGAAATTAAATAATTCATCAATAATAAATTTATACTCTCAAACTTCATGATGAGAGAGTTTCGTGATAAAAAACATTATAAAAAGTATTAACGATAATACTGTTGAATGAAGCTGTTGAATAAAATAACAAACAAGCAATAGCAAGCAAAAACAACTATCTAAGAGGTCTAGCTTTAAGCACTGGCTTAAGAGGCACATTCTCATTGAGCCCCCTACCTCTGTGTGCTGCAAGCCTAAGTATCCACTTGACCTCTGCTTGTTCCGTCAAATTCATAATATCACCTAACCCAATGTTACTGATCTGTACATACAGTACTTGAAATACAAATGTATGCTCCCTACCTTTATGAAGTGTATGTTTTGCTAATGCACTATACTTCTGTCACCTTGTAAAGCAATATGCATGATCCCTTATATGTTCCCTGAGCGTTCTGTTAGTTTTACCTACATAGAAACTAAAACATGTTTTACAATGGGCTACATATACCACATTTTTGGTATTGCAGTTGGATTCATATCGAATTTCCCACAACTGACCAGTATCTGGCTGTTTAAAGAATCTAGACTCATCTATCTCACTACACTGAGCACAATTGCCACATCTCTTCGTTCCTGAATAGGGATAATTATAATGAACTGCCCTAGAATTGCTCAAATCAGGAAAACAGAACTGCTGCTTAAGATTTTTCATATTTTTATATGTATACGTTGGATAATTACCTACCAGCTCCCTGGTCCTGTCATCCACCAGGAGCATGTTCCAATTGGTGGAAATGGCTTCTTGAATCTTGGAAACATTGCTACTATATGGTAATATCACCGGTAGCTTCATACAGCTGTTACCTCTATCAGGGAACGCCCTATCACTGTTAGAATAGTAGGGTTTTGCCTTGGTATATCTAAGCTTACTCACTGTAGTATATACCCTATTCACCTCTCTAGGATGATACCCTCTTGTTAAGAGGCTTCCCTTAAGCTTGCCCAATTCATCTTGCAACAAAGAGTCATCACAGAAAAGTCTGGATACTCTCATAGCTTGCCCCTTAACTATGTTGTCAAATGGAACTATCTGATAGGCAAAACATATCTTTAGGTATGTAGCAAATTGAAAATTATAATTATCACTGTGAAAGAGCTATTCACCTTATGAGAAACATTCAATACTGCATATATTAGGTATCCTGAGGCTAGTAATTGCACAGAAAAAAGAGTGCTGTGATAGTGTAGTCTAAGCACTCTTTCGTCTAAACAGGAAAAGTGAGTGGTCACATTTCCTTGGGTGAGACTCCTACATTTTGTTGAATGAGTAGTGGTCATCTGCTCAGACACGGGCAAATGCTGTTCCTGACAGCGATTCTTTCAAGCATTAATGGTTTTGCAATTGACTGTGAAGAATTGCTTTGCACATAACATATTTGGAAATGCTAATTTTCATCTCAATCAACACATTTAATAGTGAATTTCTTTTCGTGTAAATCAAGTCATGGCCAGAAAATGCAAAAAGGACAACATGTACAAGCAACATCGATGTTACTTGCAAACAAGGTTTGTCCACAAAACTAATGTACAGAGAGGTGTCAAGATCCAACACACCTTGAATAACATGGTTTAAGGCTAAAACTCAAAAAGCACTATGTTCATGAAAGGACAGGATAATTTACATCTAAAGTCCAATGACACTACATTTTATTTATATTTATTTAGTTATTGACATTTGATTACCAAGAAAGTCCAACTGGGCAGAAGCCCATTTTCTGTGGAGGTCCAGGGAGTAAAGCTCCAAATTATTACAAAACATTATATATGGGTCCACTTTGTAATTTCGAAACGCGAAATTCAAAATACCGAAGTACCAATATTTCAAATTTCGGCTTCTGGTGGTACGGAATGTGGATGTTTAGGTGTTTAGGTTTTATTTTGGTAAGTTTGGGTGTGTTAATATGTTGGTTAGGGGTTTAGTGTGTGTAAGTGTGTGCTGTGACTGTTGTGTGTTTTGAGGGACTGTAAGATGTGTATGTGTGTCTGAGTTTCATTTGTGTTACTGTTTGTGTGATCTCGGAGATAGAATATATAAGTAGGGGGTGTGCATGGGGGGGTGCATATAACTACTATATGTAGTTTAGATTAGTTTGATTGTAGGGGGGAGTTTTGTGTATGTTTATGTGTGTGGTATGTGTAGCATGAGTGCGGGATTTTGATAAAAACATTATAAAAAGTATTAACGATAATACTGTTGAATGAAGCTGTTGAATAAAATAACAAACAAGCAATAGCAAGCAAAAACAACTATCTAAGAGGTCTAGCTTTAAGCACTGGCTTAAGAGGCACATTCTCATTGAGCCCCCTACCTCTGTGTGCTGCAAGCCTAAGTATCCACTTGACCTCTGCTTGTTCAGTCAAATTCATAATATCACCTAACCCAATGTTACTGATCTGTACATACAGTACTTGAAATACAAATGTATGCTCCCTACCTTTATGAAGTGTATGTTTTGCTAATGCACTATACTTCTGTCACCTTGTAAAGCAATATGCATGATCCCTTATATGTTCCCTGAGCGCTCTGTTAGTTTTACCTACATATAAACTATAACATGTTTTACAATGGGCTACATATACCACATTTTGTATTGCAGTTGGATTCATATCGAATTTCCCACAACTGACCAGTATCTGGCTGTTTAAAGAATCTAGACTCATCTATCTCACTACACTGAGCACAATTGCCACATCTCTTCGTTCCTGAATAGGGATAATTATAATGAACTGCCCTAGAATTGCTCAAATCAGGAAAACAGAACTGCTGCTTAAGATTTTTCATATTTTTATATGTATACGTTGGATAATTACCTACCAGCTCCCTGGTCCTGTCATCCACCAGGAGCATGTTCCAATTGGTGGAAATGGCTTCTTGAATCTTGGAAACATTGCTACTATATGGTAATATCACCGGTAGCTTCATACAGCTGTTACCTCTATCAGGGAACGCCCTATCACTGTTAGAATAGTAGGGTTTGGCCTTGGTATGTCTAAGCTTACTCACTGTAGTGTATACCCTATTCACCTCTCCAGGATGATACCCTCTTGTTAAGAGGCTTCCCTTAAGCTTGTCCAATTCATCTTGCAACAAAGAGCCATCACAGCAAAGTCTGGATACTGTCATAGCTTGCCCCTTAACTATGTTGTCAAATACCCTGGGGTTATGCATACCCTTTTGAAGACTGTCATTCACACAACTTTTTGATGGTAAACTCTATATCGCTCTACTTTTCTTTATTGAAATGACAATCTCGAAAAAGAAAAGTACAACCCCACTTCCACAAAAGTGCGCTTCCACATTCGGCAAAATAAAAAAAAATAAAGATTTTAAATACAGTTTTACAGGTCTATAGTGCTGTTGTGTGATCTCAGAGTTAGTATATTTAAGTATACCCCCACATGGGCAGTGCAGGTGAGCTAGCCCCCCTGCAAAACTGTGATTAAAATCTTTATTTTTTATTTTGTCAATTTGGTGAATCAGCTTTCACGAAAATGTACTTTCGTTGAAGTGTACTTTTGCGGAAGTGGGCTTGATGCTCTGTTTGTCGACAAACTGTGTTTTCGACAAACAGAAGTGGACCCATATATATATATATATATATATATATATATATATATATATATATATATATATATATAGAGAGAGAGAGAGAGAGAGAGAGAGAGAGAAAGAAAGAGAGGTAGCCTATCTACCACAAGAGGAGTGGTTTCTAGTCCAGAAATTGTAGTTTATTGGCTGCTTGAGCACTTTTTTCCATCTTAAAAGCCTGCATTTGCACTTGTTTCCCACCTTTCCTATAACTAGTCTAGTCCAGATACAGATTTGCTGTATCCAAGACTGTTTGTAAGCTTCTGATCCTCCCAAGCCTCTCTGTGTTGGAGGGAAGCCTTCTAGCTTGTTAGTGGGAGTGGTAAGCACTAGGTAACCTATCTACAACAACAGGAGTGGTTTCTGGCCCCAACATTGTAGTTTATTGGCTGTTTGGGCAGTTTTTTCCATCTCCTTCAACTTTCTGGTCTAAAAGCCTGTGTTTGCGCTTCTTCTACCTTTCCTGTAACTAGTATAGTCCAGATACAGATTTGCTGTATCCAGGACTATATGTAAGCTTCTGAGCTCCCCAAGGCTTTCTGTTTTGGAGGGAAGCCTTTTAGCTTATCAGTGAGAGTGGTAAGCACTAGGTAGCCTATCTACCACAAGAAGAGTGGTTTCTGGCCCAGAATTTGTAGTTTATTGGCCGTTTGGGCAGTATTTCCATCTCTTTCAACTTTCTGGTTTAAAAGCCCGTGTTGCACTTGTTTCCTGCCTTTCCTGTAATTAGTCTAGTCCAGATACAGATTTGCTGTATCAGGACTGTTAGTAAGCTTCTGAGAGGTGTCAAAGTCTGCTCTTCAATTTTCCCTTAGATCTGCTAGTTCTCTCCTCTCCTGCACTTTTACTAGCTTAGTAGTCTAGCACTTTACAATACCAGACTTCTTGTAGAAATTATTGTAGCACACAAAAGTGCTACCAGCACTAAACATTCTACAAGGAAACAGCTCCAGTACTTATTATTAATGCCCACCCCTCAAGGCATGTCTAAAGGTCAATTCCCCTGTGCTTTCTCCTGTTAACCTGGTGAACTTGGGCATCCTGAGGCAATGTAGCAACTGCCTCATGTACACTGACAACCCTCTCCTCTTACCTCCCAACACTCAGACTTGTGAGAGATGTACTTTAAATTGGAAGCCATGCACTCGCCAAGACCAGAATAGCTGGTCAAGAGGAGAAGGTCAACACTTGCACCACACCACATGGAACACATATCCCTCCAGAACACACACCAGCACTGCCTTCACATAAAAACACAAACCACACACCCACCTTCGCGGAGGCTCTCAATAAAATATACCCAAGCAGCAGAGATCTTCAAGGCAGAAATGTACTCGACAACCACAACACAACACTAATCATGAGACACATAACTCTACTGAGCAGTGTGCCACTCAACCAAAGCTCCTAAAGCAAAACAGCATGCCCAGCACACTAGTCACAGGTGACTCGATAATGAGGCACAGTGATGTCCCACTCACTAGGTTAAATAAGGAGAAAGTAACAGTCAGCTTGCTGTCAGGTGCCAGGATCCATCATATAATGCATGCACTCAGGTCCCTCAACAACAGATACAAACATGACTCTGTTATTGTACATGTGGTTTTGAGTAACCTGAGATGTACCTCCCTTGGCTACATGAAAAGAGACATGGAGGAGCTCTCGGATTTTGTAGCCCAGGTGGGTACAACCTTAGCCCTGAGCAGCATCCTACCATCACCCAAAATTATACCACAGTACAAACAGAAAATGATTGATTTCAACAATTGGCTAAGTTTCTGGTGTCATTCTAAGGGGATCCAGTATTTGTCTGCCTAGGATGACATGATTGACAGACCTCAATGCTTTGCCAGAGATGGCCTGCATCTGTAACCCCTGGCCTTCTGTATACTGGCCAAGGCTCTTGACACCCCTATAGTGCCTTTTTTAGGCAGTGTTCCAAAGACCAAATTACCACCATAACAGCTACAAATAAATGCAATCTGAGGGTCAAGCTGTTTAATGCTAGAAGTCTAAATCTCAAAATACACTTACTCAAAGCAGTCCTTAAAATGGAGAACATCAACATTTGTACTGTAACAGAGACCTGGTTCAAGTCAGCAGAAAGCACCTCTGCAGTGCCAGGCTATAACTCCTTCCACACCTTTCAGCTGCAGAACTTGGACCGAAGCTCCAAAGGTGGTAGTGTTTCCATATTCATAAAGGATGCACATACCTCCAGACTGGTAGCCTGATATAATGCATCAGAGATACTTCAGGTGCAGCTAACATTGGGTAAGACAACGATTCAGGTCGTAGCCTGTTATAGGTCCCCAACCATATCCCAAGACACTCACTCAATGTTCCTAAGCACCCTGGAGAATATTAGAGTCCAACCTAACACACTCATACTGGGTGACTTCAACTATCCCTCCATTAACTGGGAAAACTATTTACATACCAATACACTTCCCAACATTTCCTGGACTTCATTAATTCCAATGCCCTGGATCAGCTAGTTCTTACCCCCACTAGAGGTAGCAACATCCTTGACCTAGTCATTGCTAACATGGGCGGCCGTTGATCTACACCAATAGTCAACTCCTCCCTGGTTAGATCCAACCACAAACTAATCACCTTGGAAATCCACATCCCTCCCAACACCCCCGCAAAGGTAACCACCATGAAAAACTTTTCCAAAGCTAACTTTAGACTCCTAAGAACAGAGATGGTTAACTTCATGGCACCAATGCAAATGGATAATAGTTGCATGACTGCCAAATCATACAGCAATGCACAGTTCAAACACATACACAAATGCATGGATCTAACCATACCCAATAGAACCAAGACACTCTCCTCAAAAAAAGGAAGCCAATCTGGTAGTCCCCTGCCATAAACAATCTCTACAATAGAAGGAGGAAACTGATGCGTAATAAGGTGAAGTCCCAAGACTGGAAAAACTCCCTTATCAGCCTCAACAAAAAGTTGAAATCCTTCATCAAATCCTCTAATGCTAGCTATGAAAGCAGAATTGCAGCAGATAGTAAAGACAACCACAAGGCCTTCTATAGTTATATAAAGAACATCCATGGCAATACCTTGATTTGCTCTGAGCTACTGCACAATGGTACCTACTATACTGAGCCAACAGATATTGCCAATATACTGGTTGACAGATTCAGTGCCAACTTTTCACCTCTCCCCTCCCCCAAAGGACCAATCACAATATAAATAGATTCCCAGGCACCCAGTATTACTGCTGCACAGTTTAAAACAGCACTGTCCAAGTCCAAGAATACAGCTTATATGAGACCTGACAATATCCCTGGCTGTGTTCTACATGAACTACAGAGTGAATTGGCACCTCACCTGTGTGCCCTGTTCAATCACAGCCTCACCTCAGGCTTTGTCCCTACCAAATGGCGCACTGCTATAGTCATCCCTCTCTACAAAGGAGGAGTGACTACAGACCCTGGGAACTATTGCCCCATTAGCTTGACAAGTCTGATATGCAAAGTTATGAAACGCATCATCATGAACCTAATAAACAAGGATATAGGAAATCTCCAAACTCTGGATCCCATACAGTTTGGTTTTGTGAAGGGTAGATCATGCCTGCTCAACTTGGTCAACTTCTTTGAGTCAGTCACCCGAGCTATGGATGAAGACAAGGTGGTTCATACAGCCTACCTTGATCTGATCAAGGCCTTTGATACCATTCTCCACTCAGGAATCATAGAAAAACTCACTAAACTAGGCATAAACCCCTATATCACTAGGTGGGTTGCAAACTGGCTCATAGATAGAGCCCACAGTGTGAAAGTACCTGACTCCAAGTCAGACTGCCGACCAGTCAGAAGTGGAGTCCCACAGGTTTCGGTCTTGGGTCCTCTCCTGTTTGGTATCTACTTCTCAGAAGTCCAGTCCAACACAAAGGGACTCTGACAAAGTTCGCAGACGATTGCAAGTTGGGAGCCATTATTAACTCCCCAAGTGATGTTAACATCCTACAGAAAGGCCTCACTGAGACCAACGACTGGTGTCAGAACTATGGCCTTAAGCTCAATGCCAAAAAATATGTTGTCATCCCCTTTGGGAAAAACCCAGTTGCCATGAACTACCACATTGTTGGTAGTCCATTGAACACAGAAGGCATTAAACAGATCTGGGAACACAGGTTGACAGCAATGTCTCTTTTGATCACTACACTGCCACTGTGGTCAGAAAGTCCTTCTATGTGGCACATCTCACTACTAAGGGTTTTGCATCCAGGAAGAAAGAGGTCATTGTCTCCCTCTACTCTTCCCTCATTAGGCCAATCATAGAGTACAGTGCCCCATTTGGCATGTACCTCACTGGATACCTGCAGCAACTGGATACCTGCAGCAACTGGAGAGGCCTCAAACGTACCTCACAAAGAGGATCCTAGACCTTAAACACTTGTCCTATATGGACAGATTAAAAAAAACTCTAACTATTTTCTTTCTCATATTGCCTACTTAGAGGTGATCTCTGCTTGATTTACAAAGCCATGTCTGATCCAGCTCTGTTAGAAATGCTACAGTTAAAGAAATCCCAATCCCTCCAGACCACATGCTCCAGAGACCTCAACCCCATTACCACAATCAACAGAACGTGCTGGAGGGACAGATCCAGAACCCAGAGAGTTCCCATGCTATGGAATAGACTTCCCATACATGTCAAACAGAGCACCTCATTGGCCCTCTTCAAGAGAAATCTTGATGAGTGGATGGGAAATAGAAAATTCACCCCGGGGATCACTCCAGTAGCTCTACTCGACAGAGGCACTGGAAACTAAGGTCGGATGGCCCAATGCCAGGGTAATCCTATGGGCTAGGCTTGTAAATTCTCCAGGGCCATTATCTATCTATCTATATATATATATATATATATATATATATATATATATATATATATATATATATATATATATATATATATATATATTCCTCCAGGATATCCAGGAGTACACATAAATACTTGTCATACATTCTCCAAGTTCCCAAAATAATTTTAAACTGAATTAGCAATCTCCCATAGAAACTGATTCATTTATTTTCAGTCCAAAGACCTAGTTGCTTATTGTACCACCTGAAAAGAATCTGTGATGTTGCACCAGAGACATGGGGTTGGCAGGTGATTTGTTTCTCTGTCTGGTATTGACATCTAAAGAGAAGCTTAGGTAAGCGTGTTTCTCCTGCTGATGAAATACATCCTCTCATCTCCCCTTTTTTAATAATGGGGACCATACCACAGTTTTCCAGTCCAGAGGTACTCTGTGTTCCAAGTTCCTGTGTAAAAGTCAGCAGTTCCATGTACCCTCAAAGCTGTGGTGTTTGGATAGAACTTCCTGTAAGCAATTGAAATTGAAACGGATCTATATTATGGCATGTTGATTGTACAATACTTAAAATGACATCCCAGCAAATAAGGGTTTTTCTGAGATACCTCTCTTCTTCTCCTTCTTCCACAAAACAGTTTAGTGAATGACTTATAAGATGCAATGATATTAATCATCTTTAGCATTCAATCGAGATCTGAGTAGGCCCCGCCTCCTTTCCTTTTGTAGCTGTTCCTGTTTAAAGCTTCAATTCCTGATCAGTATCAGCTCTGCTAAGGCTTTTGTAGGCACCCATTTTTTTCAGATATGACAAATAGAAACAACTCATCAGAAGTTACAATTACAATTACAATAAAAAAAGAAAGTACAAACGTAGAAGAATCGTTTGTATATGTAAATTATAAACAATAGAATTCAAAATGGAAGAAGTATGAGTAGAAATTATGAAGTTTATTGAGGACAGAAAGTAGTATCAGGAAAAGTAGGTAGGAAAGAGGAAGGAAAAGTTAACGACTATCTTAAAAGCAGTACAATGAGCAGACTTTTTAAAATATTTTAAGGGTGATTTTCTAAAGAAGGGGAGATAGGGCAGGTCTTAAATGCTGGAGAAAGAAGTTCCAAACAGCCTAAGCATGTGTTTATGAAAGGCTGCCTCATGGAAAAATAACAAAAAGGAATGTTCATGTAAGTTATTAAAGCCATTTTATAAAGTTTTTGCTGTTATATGGTAGTGGAAATCTTGGCATGTGTAAATTACATTCTGTATTCTGCTTTAGGTTTGTTGTACCTGCATTCTGCATACTTGACTGTAAACATCACTTTGTCATGTGTTGTTTCAGTCTATGGCAAAGAACAAAACATCAGAGAAACTACTGTTTTCACGAAAATAAATAATCAGATAACACAGAGTACCTCTATCAAGCTACAAGGCAATAACAGAAAAATAAATAAAATGGTTGTCAGATACATCTCAGAAAGGATTCCAATATCAATCTGTTCAGAAGTACAGAAGACATCAAGGGCAGATGAAAAGAGTATCGTGGAATCCTTTCTAAGATGTGTCTGACAACTATTTTATTTATTTTTCTGTTGTTGCCTTGTAGCTTGATACTCCTGACAAAGACAAGATTGCCAACACAAACACCACACCACTCACATCACATAGCCAAGCACAACACACACACACACACACACACACACACACACACACACACACACACACACACACACACACACACACACACACACACACACACCTATGCAAAGGTCCTCAATAAAAACTTACCTAAACAGCAGAGACCTCCAAAACACACTCACAAACATTCCGCACACAACACAAAACAAATCACACACAGCAGACAACACCCGAGTGTCTCACAAACACAGCCCATAAGGCAAAACAATAAACCATTACAGCCCAGAAGACATAACAATAAACCAAAAACACTAGTCATTGATGACTCAGTTGTGAGACACACCGATGTTCCCCCACCAGGCTCAACAAGGAGAAGGTCACGGTCAGTTGTCTGTCTGGTGCCAGAATCCGCCACATTACGCACGTACGTAAGTCTCTCCACAACAAGTACAAGTATGACTCTGTCATTGTACATGTTGGTGTGAATGACTTGAGACATACCTCCCTGGACTATATGACAAGAGACATGATTGAACTCTCAGAGTATGTGTTCCAGGCTGGTATGACCCTAGCCCTAAGCAGCATCCTACCTTCACCAAGAATGCTACCACAATACCAACAAAAAATAATTGACTTCAACAATTGGCTTAGTTTCTGATGTCATTCCAAGGGGATCCAGTATCTGTCTGTCTGGGATGGTCAACAGGCCTCGATGCTCTGCCAGAGATGGCCTTCACCTGTCACCACTGGGTTTCTGGATCCTGGCCAAGGATCTTGTCTCCCTCATTGTGTCCTTTTTAGGTAATTTCTCAAAGACAAACCTTAAAACATAAAAGATCTGTCAAAAAGCAAATTGAAGGTCATGCTGCTTAATGCTAGGAGCCTGTACATATATATATATATATATATATATATATATATATATATATATATATATATATATATATATATCTGAAAATGGACTCACTGGAGGCCCTCCATGTACCGGAAGATGCTGATGTCTGTGCGGTCATGGAAACTTGGTTCAGGGCTGCAGAAAGCACCCCTACCTTACCAAGCTATACCTCATTCCATACATTCTGACCCCAAAATGAGATCATGAAGACTAAGGGTGGTGGAGTCTCTATCTTCATTATAGGCAGGCACACCTCCAGGCTGGTGTGCCAGCATGACACATTGGAACTACTCCAGGTGCAACTGACAGTTGGCAAGACACCCATCCAAGTTATAGCTGCCTATAGACCCCTCTTCATGACTCAGGACACCCACTGCTTTTACCTGGATCTACTTGACTCCATCAATGTGCTCCCTAACACCATGATCTTTGATGATTTCAACTACCCTACCATAGACTGAGTGAATTATTCTTGCACTAAGCCACTCTCTGAATGATTTCTCAACTTCAGTTATAATGTACTAGACCAGCTTGTCTCATCCTCCACAAGGGGTGAAAACATTCTGGACTTGCTTCTCACCAACATGGGTGACAGGTGCATCACGTCCATACTATGTTCTTTCCTGGTGATATCAGATCATCGGACTGTCTCATTCGAAGTTTCTATCTCACCCAACCCCCACCCCAGCCATAATCAAGCTAAAAAATGTATCACAAGCTGACTACAACCTCCTAAAGGAGGATATCTGTAGCTTCACACCACTGCCCCCCTCACAGGATACAGACAACTATGCTCAACAGTACGCTAATGCAGTATACAAGCACCTGTACAACTGCATGGACTCAGCCATACCGAATAGAACTAAAACCTGCTACTCAAGGAAACACAGACCTGTTTGTTGGACATCTTCTATCAACAGGCTTTACAACAAAAGGAAGAAACTGTTATCCAAGGGTAAAAAGGAGCAAATTCCAAATTTATTAAAACTCCCTCCTTAGCCTCAACAATCAAATTAGATCATTAGTGAAAAACTCCAAGGCCAATTATGAATTGAAACGTGCCTCTATAACAAAGGGAAATCATAAAATCTTCTTCAGTTACATCAGGAACCTCTGTGGCAAAGCCCAAGTGTGTTCCAAATCAGTACTCAACAGTATCACTTACATTGACCCTGTTGACTTAGCCAACCTGCAGATAGGTTCAGCACAAACCTCACCTCCATGTCCCCCTCAAAGGCCCTTTTGACATCCCAGATACTTGTCCCAAACCTCCCATCTCAGTAGATCAAGTATTACTGGCCCTATCCAAGGTAAAGAACACAGCTTCCATGGGACCTGATAGTATCCCAGGATGTATTTTACACCATCTCCAGCAAGAACTGGCTTTGCCATTGAGCACCCTATTCAACCACAGCCTAAATACAGGCTTCATTCCAGCAGAGTGGAGAACTGCCATTGTCATCCCCTTGCACAAAGGTGGTGCCACTACTGACCTTGGAAACTATTGTCCCATTAGTTTGAAAGTCTGATCTGTAAAGCCGTGGAGCGTATTATTATGGATCTCATAAACAAGGGCATAGGCAATCTCCAAGCACTTGACCCCACCCAGTTCAATTTGTCAAGGGCAGATCTTGCCTGTTGAACCTGGTTAACTTCTTTGAGACTGTCACCAAGGCCCTGGATGAGGTAATGTCAGTGCATACAGCTTACCTTGACTTGGCCAAGGTCTTTGACACAATCCCCCACTTGGGCATCATTGAAAAGCTAACAAAACTTGGCATAAATCCCTATCTTATCAGGTGGGCGACCAACTGGCTGATTGACAGGATCCTCAAAGTCAAAATAGGCACCTCCACCTCCGATAGCAGACCTGTCACTAGTGGAGTTCCCCAGGGATATGTCCTGGCACCCCTACTGTTTGGCATGTATTTCTCAGAGGACCAGGCAAAAACAAAAGGCCTGTGGATGACTAAGTTTGTGGATGGCTGTAAGGTGGGTTCTGTCATTGATTCCCCAAATTATGTTACAATACTGCAAGAGGGTCTCACAGCAACTAATGACTAGTGCCAAAGTCATGGCCTCAAGCTAAATGCGAAAAAAAAAATTATCATTATACCTTTCGGCAAAAACATGGCCCCTACTGATTACCACATCAAATGCAATACCCTAAGTACACAACCTATGGTGAGAGACCTGGGCACTCAGGTTGATAACAACCTCACATTCGACTATCATATAGCAGCAGTGGTCAGAAAAGCCTTTTACTTGGTTCATCTCATAAGTAAAGGGATTGTATCCAGAAAAAATGAGGTTATTACCGCTCTATACGCTTCTCTCATTAGACCAATAATTGAGTATAACGCCCCGTTTGGGATGTACCTCTCCAAACATCTGCACCAACTGGAAAGGCCACAGAAATACCTCACAAAGAGAATCCATGGCTTCCAACACCTGCTCTATACAGCCAGCCTCAAATCACTATCACTCTACTTGGTATCATACAGATTGCTCACGGGTGATCTGTGTCTCACCTACAAAGCAATCTTAGACTCTGCCTTACTAGAAATGCTCCATATACGTAAGTCTAACTCCTCATGCACTACCCGCTCAAAAGGCCTGAATCGAATATGTGACATCAACAAAACCTGCTGGAGAGACAGGTCTGTTGACCAGAGGCTGCCCTGTCTCTGGAATAGACTTCCCATACACGTCAAACAGAGCACCTTGCTGACCCTTTTCAACCACAACCTTGATGAGTGGATGGAAAACCAAAAATTTGCCCCAGGGGTTCCACCCATGTCCCTGACTGACAGGGGTGACAGGTGCCGATGGAGCTTTCTTTTTGGGGATAAACTCTTGGCTAGACTTGTAAGGGCCCCAGGGCCATTAGCCTAGTAACCTCCTATGATCCTATGATCTTATGTGAGACGCCTTTGCATGAAAAAAATCTTCAAGAGGCTGTATTGCTGTATGAATGACATGCAATAAAAGGGGAAAGAGAAAGCACCTTAGAATTACAAAGCACATTAATGCAAAATCAGAGAAATCAGCATACTCAGATAAAGTCAAGGCAAATAAGATCAAAATACTGGGAGCATTAGGGAAGAAATTACTCCTGAGTGTGCTCACCACTTTATGGAGAGGAAAGTGTTCCCCAGATAACTGAAGAATAAGCATTGTATTATTAGTGTAGAAGACCATGGGGCATATTCACAACTGAAGTCAAGATCAACACTTGTGACTCTGCAGGAAAGTTCTGGAGACGTTGATCATTAAACAGTTACAAAGACTAGTAGAAAATAAATAGAAGACGGGCAGTTCAGATTTCGGTTAAGATGCAGTATTACTTCTCCAGTGTTTGCAAGGATACAGATAGTGGAGAAGAAGCTGAAGAAGGAAAAGAACCTACTGGACATTTTTAGACAGGGAGAAAGCATATTACCAAGGTCCCAAGAAAGCTGATTTTGGCAGTCCTGTGATGGTTCAAAGTACTGGAAATATTGGCATAATTAAGACGGACTATGCACAAGGACTCAATTAAAGATGTGCAAACAATGTTCTGTCTCACAGAGTGGTTCTCAGTGCAAGTGAGTGTGCATCAGAGCTCTGAGACAACTGCTGTTCATACTGGTGATAGACTAAATTAGAAAACAGGTTGGAGAGGACTGATAAACAAGTAAATCCACAAAATGCCACAAGCGTTGAAAAAGGCTTTGCATAAATTACTTTAATATCATAGAATAAGTGCTTTTGTCCCATTACCTATGGGATTTCATCAGGTAAAAATACAGGTTAATCTGATGAAGTCGTGTATGTAATGGGACGAAAGTGCTATGATATTAAAGTAATTTATGCAGAGCCTTTTTCAATGGTCGTGGTGTTCTTTTGTTCAATGGTTAGAGTGTTCTTTTGTTCAATGGTCGTGGTGTTCTTTTGTTCAATGGTCGTGGTGTTCTTTTGTTCAATGGTCGTGGTGTTCTTTTGTTCAATGGTCGTGGTATTCTTTTGTTCAATGGTCGTGGTGTTCTTTTGTTCAATGGTCATGGTGTTCTTTTGTGCATTTACTTGGTTTCTTGGTCCTTGTCTGTTTTGGACTGATAAAAAGCTGTTGTATGCAGTCAGTGTGTCATTACAAGCAGATTCTGAACAGGAGCTTCAGCATATTATAGGAGACTGGAATGCAAACTCTGGAGGCACATGGGAATAAACTGAGTACAGACAAGACAATGGTCATGTGACAACAAATGGCAGAAAGCAACAGAAGCTCAACCAACTGAAAAATAAGGGGAAACAGTGGAACAAGTTAACAGATTCAAGTAGATGGTAGGGGTGGTTGAGGGGAAGAGAAGTCTGTGGCTGAAGAAGTCAAGTATAAAATCAGAGATGTTGCAGCCAAGTGGAACAATGTGTCATGGGCAGCGTCTGACAAAAATGCCAAAGAAAGTGTAAAGCAAGTTGGTATGGCATTAAAACTTGGCTAGTGAATGCAGAGCAGCTGAAAAAGCTTAATGTGAAGGAAATAAATAGCTTAAGATGGTAGCTGGATGCACACTGGTGGACAGATGAAGAAAAGAGGACATCAGAGTAGAAAACAAAGTAACATCAGCTGTAGAGAAGGTCATGGGAAACATACTCTGTTGGCTTGTTCTTTACTGCAAGAAAGCAAAGGAGAATGTATTAAAGCAGATTTGAGTAAGGCAGGATGAAGGCAAGAGGATAAGAGAACACCAAGTTAAATGAATGGATTGTGTGAGAGAAGATCTGCTGCAGGAGTCTGCATGACTTAAAACAATGTAAGAATGTGTCTGTGACTTGAGAGAGGTGGTGACAGTTGACACAGCACCCTAACCACATGTGAAAGGGAAAAAGGGGATTGATGATGATGATGGTGACTCTTTTTGCTGTGTCCTCTCCCCTTTATTTTACGTTTTTTATATATTGACCTTCCAAATTGACCATTCCATTTATAGCACTGCTACCTATTTTGCCTTGCTTTCTGTGTGTATCTGCGTTGTGCTGCCTCACATACTAATGTTTCCCATTTTCTAAGTACCTTATCTTTACTGACCCTTAACATATTCTCACTAATAGCAAATAGTGCTTCCTCTTGCAAAAAATGAAAACACCCCTCCTATCCAGTTCTCTTGCACTCTGTTTATTACACTTCCCAATATATGTACCACTGCTTTCTCCTGTCAGACTTTAATTTTTCCTATCACTCCTGTCATAGCAAGAGGTTTAACAAGACAGCAAATGTTGTCCAAATCTCATGAGGCCTGTGTAGGCAACTGAATTATGTATAACGTCTGTGATATACTAAGCTAACTCATTACCATTTAAAAGTATGTATCTGATATCTAACCTCTCTCTTTTTGGTATTGTGCAGTTGTATGCATTACTTTATATTGATCAGTGTAATTTAATTTTAAAAGTGTACTGTACATGTACTCAGCTGTTCCATCAAAATGATCATTTTACATATTCAAATGCATTTCAATAATGTAACTTTTTAGATCTTATAATCTTCAACTGTGAAATAGTCCTATCTATCTATCTATCTATCTATCTATCTATCTATCTATCTATCTATCTATTTATATATCTATGTAGTTCTTTCAAAGATTTACTGTATCAGGAGACTTTAACAAAAGTATTTCTGTTGGGTAGCTGGTCCTTTTTACTGGACAATTGTGGTGACACTACAGTTTCATTTTGAGGCATAACTTTATGAGTCTGGGCCTGTAGCTATTGACAATCACTGTTACAATCTCAATAGTTGTGCTATTGAGAGACTATTCCCTGAAGTGGAGTGTTCCTGTACTCCAAAACTGCCAGATGACAATTGTCATAGCATTTGATGCAGCTGTAATTAAATTAAACCCTTTACTATAGGGATAGTTCTCTCCATTTAATGATTCCACTGAGAATAGACTGGGGTGTTATTTTAGATGTTTGATTTCTCATTCACATTCAAATTTTCTAAATCACTGTCTAGTGTATTGCAGCCCACTTCCAGATGTAAGAACATCAGTTATCCCCCATTTTGAAAATAGTGACTATAACATACTGATCACACTTGCAGTTGCTGTGTCTGTCAGACTGATTATTTCTGGGGAAATTGAGGCAATAATCTAGAGACATGAGTTATATGATTTCTTTGAACTGAAACAATTCAGTGCTGACTAAGTTCTAATGACTATCTGAAACTGTCAGTGCCAGCAATCTGTATGTAATGCAACTGTATTTTCATCATTATGGTATTCTGTGGAAATAGCTCAATTCCACATTATTTGTTCTATATGACTTAACATCCCTGCCAAAACATCATTTTTCTTGCTCTGTATTTGCATGTCAGTACTAACAGATGTATCATTTGATTTCTCAGCTGATTCTGAAATATTATTTTGACAGCTTTGAACATCAAGCCTTGACACAACTAATTTATTACAAGCCAATATAAAATACTACCTAGCAGGTAAACAGGTCCAGTTGTAAATAGCAAATGAAACAGCAAAGAACAGCAACAGTACACTGAAGCACAACTCGAAATACCATCCAGTAGAAATAAGAAACACGTTTATTTGTAGGTAAGCGCCTTCACCACATATCGTGGCTTCATCAGACCATATACATACAAGGAAACTCATAAAAAAACAATATTTATATGTAGCTCCTCTACTCATCAGGTTCAAACTTTACATTCAGCAAATCATTATTCAGCACGTACGCCCCCTAATTAAATGAGAAGCGTCAACAGTTCTTTATTTAATTTAAAAACAACAAACAGACTAACAAACTGCCATCTCATGTATAGCATAATAGCAGTAAATAATTTGCTATATAAAAAACACAGTTTCATGCAATCGGGTATACATATCATATCCAATTTTAGATTATATAGCATGTTCACTTATATACTTGTTCAAACCAAGATAGTTAAATGTATCGCTTTACCATTCCAATACAAAGGTATATCTCATATAACCACATGCCTACTGTAACTTATTGTAACTAGTGCAAATCGCAGGCATACAAGTTCAACTACATTAGCCAGTCTCAGTACTTTTGATGTTATAACAGCACATCACTAGAATAAGGCTTTATAATCCAAGTAAGACGACTATACAAATATCTAAGCCGTCAAACAAAAGACATGGGTCATGTTAGATATATACTTCACTTTGCTCCTAGGCATAATAAAAATAAAGTATGAACTATGCCTTATTCTAAGCATAGTAGTATACATCCGCCACCACCAATACTATAATCCATATAACAGATCATGGTAGTAGTTAAATAACTTATATTCATTGCCCCTTTAAACTTTTTCTTTACAAGATAGCGCTCGCTCTATCAGTTATGAGTGAGTTGTTGTGTCTTTCGGCTTTTCCCGGTTAGGGGTCGCCACAGTGGAACTCCGGTCCGCTAATGATTGGCAGTAGATTTTTACATGCTGAGTTGCCAGCCCTGACGCACAACCTTCAATGACGGTATGTCCATTCATGCATGTTTCCACATAGAAGACGCTCTAGCTGAGAATTGAACAGGACAAATGAAGCGACAATGCTACCGCAGCACCACCACTGAGTACGCTATCTAAATGATGTCACTGTGCTATCCACATCTGTTCAAAGACAACTATATCTCCATAGCCGTATAGAAACTATGTTCATCTATCCCTCTTAAAATATAAGAATATGGATATCTAATACATAGTTCAAATATCCCAGATATTTGGAAAATCTTCCACATTATCCCCTTACATAAAGGTGGGAACTCTAATGATTACTCTAACTATCAGCCAATTGCTCTCTTATCACCCTTAGCAAAAATTATGGAAAAATGCATTCACCAACAACTTTTACACCATCTCTCTCAACATAACTTAATAGCAAACTGCCAACATGGCTTTAGGCCATCGCATAGTGCCACTACTGCCCTTCTATCCTTTACAGATACCATCAATAGAAACCGTAACAAAAACATCCTCTCATCTGCACTCTTTATTGACCTCTCTAAAGCTTTCGACATGGTAAACCATACCCGCTTAATCAATATTCTTGAATCTCTTTCCTTTGACTCTCTGGTTGTTAAATGGTTCAGATCCTACCTCAGCAAGAGGCAACAGGCAGTTCTCTGGGAAAATCAAATTTCATTCTTTTTGCCTGTCACCATCGGAGTCCCTCAGGGCTCTATTCTTGGACCACTTCTTTTCTCATTATTTATCAATGATCTCCATGTAGCAATTCCACAAGCCACCTGTATTCAATATGCAGATGGTTCCACACTAATATGCTCAGCAACCTCTCCATCAGAACTATATTCTCTTACTCAAAATGTTTTCAACACTGTAGAAACATGGTTTACCAAACGCTGCCTCCTTCTTAATGCCAAAAAAAACAAAACTCCTTCTCTTTACACCCACTATTAGGTCCTCCCCCTTAGATTTCTCAATCTCTTCAAATAATGGCACTGTTATTTTCCCAGACTCTACCACTAAACTTTTAGGAATAACCATTGACAATAACCTCTCATTTGATTACCATATAAATAGCACCATTAAAATAGTCAACAGAAAAATAGGCTCCTTATATAGAATAAAACCTTTTTTAACCCCAGCAGCCAGAGCCAAGATTGCTCACTCCCATCTTATCTCAACCCTTCTGTATGCTTCACCTATTTATACCAACCTAAAGAAAACTAACCTTAACAAATTAGCAACTTCCTATAATAACATTGCCAGATTTGCTACTGGCAATCCCTTCAGAACCCACCACTGTTCTAATCTTAGGCAACTAGACTGGCTGGAATTCCAAAAGCATCTGATAATCCCCCAACTCACAATTGCCCACAACATATTTTACCAACCCAATAACACCCCTATACTCTCAAAGCTCTTAATCCCCTATAATAATCTGAACTCCCTACATTCTTCTAGAAAACTCCTTGCTAGCATAACAAAGTCTAATAATACGGCTGGTGACTCTCTGTTTACCAACACAGCAGGAAAAAAATGGAACCTGTTACCCAATGAACTAACTCTAATTACATCCTTGCCACTCTTTAAACAAAAACTTAAAAAATACCTCCAAACGCACTGGTTATGCCCTTGTAGTAACCCTGACTAACCACCCTCTTCACCTCTGTTTCTTCCTCTTCTAACCAAACTTCCAAACATTTAAATGCTTAGTCTTGTAAGTAAGACTGCCACTATTTAAACTCTAATCAACTTATTGCTGAAATCTTTCTACCTGATGTGAACGATTGTACATAATTCTTACTGTATTACATTTGTTTTAGCTTTCTTAAGTGATATTATGTTTACTGTTGCTTTTCTCAAGTATTTTTATCTCTTGAATGTAATAATTACCTGTTTTAATTTGTTTATTAATCCTTTATTCACCATGTAACAATATTTTATACTTTTGTATATCTGTTGGAGCTTTTCTCCCCGGGCCTCTACTGAAAATGGAAATATATCCAGCTAGACTAGCCCGGTCAACAAATGTAAAATAAAATAAATAAATAAATAAAAATAAGTCCGGATAATACATATACCTGAAACTTATGCTCATAGATAAATTTCATGAAAATTACCAAAAAGTTGAAATGGGCAATGAATGTAAGTTATTTAACTACTACATTGATCTGTTATATGGATTATAGTATTGGTGGTGGTGGATGTATACTACTATGCTTAGAATAAGGTATAGTTCATACTTTATTTTTATTATGCCTAGGAGCAAAGTGAAGTATATATCTAACATGTCCCATGTCTTTTGTTTGACGGCTTAGATATTTGTACAGTCGTCTTACTTGGATTATAAAGCCTTATTCTAGTGATGTGCTGTTATAACATCAAAAGTACTGAGACTGGCTAATGTAGTCGAACTTGTATGTCTGCAATTTGCACTAGTTATAATAAGTTACAGTAGGCATGTGGCTATATGAGATATACCTTTGTATCAGAATGGTAAAGCAATACATCTATCTTGGTTTGAACAAGTATATAAGTGAACATGCTATATAATCTAAAATTGGATATGATATGTATACCCGATTGCACGATGCTGTGTTTTTTATATAGCACATTCTTTACTGCTGTTATGCTATACATGAGATGGCAGTTTGTCAGTCTGTTTTTTTTAATTAAATAAGGGAAGAATTGATAATGCTTCTCATTTAATTAGGGGGCGTACATGCTGAATAATGATTTGCTGAATGTAAAGTTTGAATCTAATGAGTGGGAGGAGGTACATATAAATATTGTTTTTTATGAGATTTATTGTATGTATATGGTCTGATGAAGCCACAATATGTGGTGAAAGTGCTTACCTACAAATAAATGTTTTTTATTTCTACTGGATGGTATTTCGATTTGTGCTTCAGTCTACTGTTGCCATTCTTTGCTGTTTTGTTTGCTATTTACAACGGGACCTGTTTACCTGCTGGCTAGTATTTTATATCGGCTTGTTATCTTATTTGTTTGTTATAACCAGCGGGAGCATGGCAGAACAGAATGCTGGATGTAATATTGAATTGGACTTTAATCCGTTGAGACAGAGAGAAAGTAAACAGAATCTGAGACTATTGGGTATGTTAAACAATACTAATAACACTTTGATGGTGGAATTTAATTCAAATGAAGAACCACCATATAGTGAGGATGCTAATGTTGACTACTATAAGCTGAGGATGCTTGTAAATACAATTGAAAATGATGTATTTAAATTAAAAAGACTACAAATGCAGAGATTTCATTTCGAGGTATGTGTACATCACAAAGTGATACCTCGTGGCCTTCATATATTAAAAAATGCCAACCTACGGATCACAATACCCTGAGCTACTAAGCCGTTGGCAACAAATTATTATGGAAACGAGATTTAGCTATCTAAAGCTTATGAATGACTTTTTTAAGCCTTATGAACAAGAATTGATACAGGGTATTGAACAACAACAAGAAGTATTGTACACACAATTTCCAGCACTTAATGTTGATAAATTAATGGGAACAGTGATAGATAATGTGAGCATATATGAACGGAAACTGAGACAACAAAAGAGGAAGAAATTAGATAGAGACATAGCTGACTTCAAGAGTGGGAATGTCTTTTCGTGGCCTAGATCTGAGAGAATTAATAGGCCTGAACATAATGCAGGCGTGAATCAGAATGAACGTAGTTCAGAACTTCAATCTAATAAAGGCCCTTTGAATGGAAAATCAATGGGAACACATAGCAGAACCTCAGCTAATGACTTGCAAAGTCCTATTCTATCAGCAAATGAGAATAGTGGTTTACTATTTCATATAGAAGTAACTACTATGAGCCAACCCAGTTCAGCAGTGCAACAATCTAATGATATACCACCTGGTCAACTAACAGTCAGACGGAAAGATCCCACCAAAAATGGATTACAAACGTATCCGAATTTTTTCACTACTTATCTGGCAAGAGAGAGGGCAACAACAATTTTGATCCAGGAGTCGAGGCAGGATGAAAAGGAAGGAGCAAATGGACAACACGGAATATCCAACATTGAAAAAGATGTGGCAACAAAACTGAATCAAAATATTATTTGGAATATATCCCAGAGACAATTAACAAATGCAGAAATTTCAGCTTTACAAAAAGGACTTTCATTCATACCAGCACAGACGGCTGATCTGCCAGACACTTTAATAGATTTAAAACTCTTTTTGAGAAATGTAATGTTGAAATTGACATTCCCTATGGACACACCTAGTAATATTCATAAATACAAGAAATTGAGTAATTATACACCTGTTAATCATCCAATCCTAGAAGCTTTTGGAAAAATATGTGAAGATGAGATGTATAACACCTTAAGGATTAGAACAAATCATAACAGGTATGTTAATTTAACCCAAAAGGAAAAACTAGCTTTAACACACTTGAAGACAGACACACTACTAGTAATTAGGCTTGCAGATAAAGGCGGCATGACCGTAGTGATGGATAGAGAATTTTATTTTAATTCATTACACCAAATGTTGTCTGATACAAAACTATATAAGATCATTACATTTGGAAATATACAGACAATGCAACACCTGATAAAAATCAATATCAGTGATTATATGATTAGATATAACTTGTCATTAGAGATAATTCAATTTCTTATGGTGGAGAATCCTCTGATTCCATCCTTTCAAGGCCAGCCTAAAATACATAAAAATAAATTTAAGCCACCCTTTAGGCCCACTGTAGGAGAGCGTGTGTAGCTCACAGAACCTTTTTCCATTTTTGTTGAAAAGCAAGTTAGACCAGTATTGGATGAGATTGATGTTGTGCTAAAAGACTCTAAGGAATTCTTAGAGAGCTTGTTTAAATTTAACTATGTGTTGCACCATAGTGACAACATATATCTAGTAACACTTGATGTAGCATCTCTGTTTACTTCTATTCCAAATTTGGAAGGTGTGAATCTATTAAGGAACTTCCTTATAGGGAAGAGTAAATATGGTGGATTGTTGATAGATACTATATGTACGTTCATGGATACAGTACTAAAGAATAATGTATTTGTCTTTGATGGCACCTATTACCTCCAACGCAAAGGTGTAGCTATGGGAACATGTTGTGCCAATAGCTACACCAATGCAGTTATGGCACAGTGGGAGATAGAATGCATGTTTCCATTAGAATTATATAAGAAATATGTGAGTTTTTATCTTCGTTTTGTGGACAACATTTTTCTTGTCTGGGTAGGTCCCCTGCCCTTGTTTAAGATATTTGTGGAAACAATAGAAAGAACAACACATTTCTTGAAGTTTGAATTGAAGTATTCCACAGAAGGGGTAGAATTTTTGGATATTTTTGTTTCTATGAATATACAAGGATCTTTTGAAACTAAGATATATCATAAAGATTGTTATACTAACACAGTTTTGCATAGATCAAGTATGCACCCTAGGAAAACATTTAAGAATATAGTTAAAGGACAGGGGATGCGTGTTTCACGCTTGAGCAATCAGGAACATGCGTTCAATGAAGGCCTTGTTCAACTGGAGGGTAATTTAAATCAAAGGGGGTATCAGGGCAGAGAAGTAATTCCAGTACTAGAAGAAGTTAAAACAATGAGAAGTGGCAGAGCAAAGCCATATTTTTCAGCTGGACTGAATGTAGAATCACAAAGAGGGCATTTAAATGAGACATAAAGGAGCAAATAAAGTACAAATATCTATACCATATACTAGTGATGTAAATAAAGTAAAGGACATATTTTACAAACATTGGCCATTACTTATGACTGATGCTAAGATTAAAGCAGTAGTAGGAGAACAACCTCATTTTTGTTTTAAAAATAGGAAGAATCTCAGTAGGATGTTATGTTACCCAAAGGATGAAGCTATTCCTAAAGATCTAATAACGACTGGGACTATAAAATGTGGTCATTGTAATATGTGCCAGTATATTAAGCAAACTAATGAGGTTACACATACTGAAACAGGTGTGACATACAAGGTACATAATGTAATTGACTGTAATAGTAGACATATAGTATACTTAGTGCAGTATGACTGCTGTCTACATTTTTATGTGGGGAAAACTAACCGCACATTTAAAGAACTGATAAGAGAGCACATTAATAGCCTAAAACACAGAGATTCAGTTAGTGTACTATCAAAGTATAATGAAATGAGTGCTTTAAATCATAACTTCAAATTTATGGGCTTAGAACAAATCAGCCTTGGACATAGGATGGGGAATATTAAAAACCTAACTGAGAACAGTCAACTAAGATGGATATTAAAGCTTTGAGCTGAAAAAGGACTAGGCCTTAATGGTAAAATCTCTATGAAGTGCATATTTGAAGCAAGGGGATTGCCTAGGAAGTAGTTTTAAATGAATAAATACTAGGATATATACATTTATATTAAATAACACATATGAATTGGATTTACCATGTTTTTAAAAAATATTGTTATATGGGTATGCTTGTAACTTAGATTTATTTTTGTCATATGTTCCTGGTCTGCCCTATGTTGATATATATAGGTTGGATTCACTTCAGAAGCTCGAAATACTGAAACATCAAATTTCAGTATTTCGAGCCTCGAAAGCCTAATCTAAAAAACTACGAAAACTCAAAACCGTGAAATTCAAAATCTCGCACACCAGAGATTTTGAATTTTGCGGTAGTACTGCACACACACACACACACACACCATTCTCCCCCCACACACACACATAACCTGTCTACTACATGAAAGCAGGGAAGCAAGCCCCCCTGCAACCCCCATGGGGGGCAAGCCCCGCTCACCCCCCCTACTTAAATATTTTCCCTCCGAGATCGCACTGCATACAAACACAAACAAAACACCACCACACAAGCTACATTCTCCTCGCACACACACATCACAGAAACAAAACACACACTTACCTGAATACATAACCACAGCGAAAGTTCAGAAGCTGGAAATTCAAAACCTTCGGTATTCGAGGTTTTGAATTTCACACTTCTGAACTTTCTCTGTTCTCAGGATTCGGCTTTCTGGGCTCAAAATACTGAAATTCAATATTTCAGTATTTCGAGCTTATGAAGTGAATCCATATAAGATATATATTTTATATTGTAACAGTGCTCTTTAGAATTTCTATCTCTCAAGGCTAGAATTAGAATGAGATTAGATTATATAGAGTATATTTTAGCCTTGATATGTCTATAAAAGCCTATAGTCATATATATATATGGATGTAATACCTCCATATAATTTTGGTATAATATTTAAGTGTATTAGATAGGAGTATCTGAGTTATACAAGTATATCTAAATGTCTTAAGACACTAATACATACTTCCTAGCTATAGTTTACTTATAGTTCATTCCTTATGAAGTTTTATATTTATTTTTAAAATTCATATGAACACCTATTCAGGGTGAATTTGTTGATGCTCATTTTTAATATTCTATTTTTATTAGTAAGAGGTTGTACTAATTTGCCTAATATATTTTTGGTTAGTCATTGAGTGCAGACTCAATGTTGTTTTATATATACATATATATATATATATATATATATATATATATATATATATGTATATTGTTATTTTTTATATTTTAGTATGCAAAGTTTTGTGGCTCTAGTAGAATTTGATATGATCATACTCTAAATAATGTTTGGTGTGTGTATTCACAACTATGTATATCAATAAGCTATTTACATGAAGTGGAGTGCTTTCTGATTTTATATAATATTCTTAAGCTTTCTGAAAAAAATGTGATTTATATGGTTAGCAACTCTTTTCTAATAGGGGTTGTAATAATTTATGGGGTCTAGTAATTAATAGAGTTTCATTGTGCATACGGGTATACATTTATGGTAATTTTCATGAAGTTTATATATGAGCATAAGTTTCAGGTATATGTATTATCCGGACTTGAACTATGTATTAGATATCCCTATTCTTATATTTTAAGAGGGATAGATGAACATAGCTTCTATATGGCTATGGAGATATAGACATATTTGAACAAATGGGGATAGCGCATTGACATCATTTAGATACCGTACTCATGCATAACTGATAGAGCAAGCGCTATCTTGTAAACAAAACGTTGAAATGGGCAATGAATGTAAGTTATTTAACTACTACCATGATCTGTTATATGGATTATAGCATTGGCGGTGGCAGATGTATACTACTATGCTTAGAATAAGGTATAGTTCATACTTTATTTTTATTATGCCTAGGAGCAAGTGAAGTATATATCTAACATGTCCCAGGTCTTTTGTTTGACAGCTTAGATATTTGCATAGTCATCTTTCTTAGATTATAAAGCCTTATTCTAGTGATGTATTGTTATAACATCAAAAGTACTGAGACTGGCTAATGTAGCTGAATTTGTATGTCTACGATTTGCACTAGTTACAATAAGTTACAGTAGGCATATGGTTATATGAGACATACCTTTGCATTAGAATGGTAAAGTGATACATCTAACTATCTTGGTTTCAACAAGTATATAAGTGAACATGCTATATAATCTAAAATTGGATATGATATGTAGACATCAACATGTGGAAGAGGCTGAGGGTGGTGAGAATGAAAATGTTGTCAACCAACCCACAGCGAGGAGATGGAGAAGGGTGTACAGACCCAGGGTAACCTACCAGGGGCAACATGAGCTGGAGATAGTGGAGCACTATAGGGTGGACAGGGACCTCCTAGAGCAAATTGTTGAGCTGTGCCAGCCATGCCTGACACACACAACTAACACAGGGGAACCCATCCCAGTGGATACCAAGGTATGTGTAGGCCTAGGTACACTAGCCACAGGTACCTCCCAAAGCCCAACTGGGGTTACCATGGGGATCTTACAGGCATCAGCATTCAAAGTATTCCACCAGTTCTTGGATGCCATGTCAGCACATGCTGGTAAGCATGTATATTTCCTCAACAACCGTGATGTGTTGGCCAGCAATATGTGTCTCTTCAATCAAATAGCAGAATACCCTGAGGTGGTAGGTGCACATACGCATCAAATCACCACCTGGTGAGCGGGGTAGGGTCTACATCAACCGCAAGGGCTTTCCCTCCATCAACTGCCAGGTCTTGTGCGATGCCCAGGGCATTATAATGAATGTGTGTGCTGTCTGCCCTGGAAACTATCATGATTCCCACATCTGGCATCTGATACAGCTGTACCAGAGATTTGCCAATGGGGGCATCCTTTACGGTCACCTAATGGGGGATGCTGGTTACGCACTGGAGCCATGGCTGATGACACCCATCAGAAATGCACACACACCCGAACAAGACCGCCATAATGAGGCACACGCACAGACCAGAATCATAATAGAGTATGTGTTTGGGATGCTCAAGTCATGGTTCCAGTGCTTGGACACATGTGGTGGAGCCTTGCAGTACTCACCAGCTAAATGTACCCAAATTGTTATCGTATGTGCCATGCTACACAGTATGATCCTGTGGGAACAGCTGCAGCAGGAACAGCACGGGGCAGGGCCACATTGCCCCCCACCAATGCCAAGGCTTGCACAGGCACAGAGTGACTCAGAGGAAGAACAACCTGAGCCTGCCCCAGGAGGCAGATGGAGGAGTGCCCAGTATGCCATGGCCTTGGCAAAGATGCCACACATAGCACATACACTGACACAGTAGGGACCCAGGGAATGACACCTCTCTCTGACTCGCACATACAGTAAAAGGGATGCCAAACATGACTCTACCTGTGCTCAACCATGTATAGGTAGTGTACTATGTGCATCCAGCATAGGCAGCCCACAGCACCATCCTCAACACTGGCACACCCACAAGGTAAGTCACTCCCCTTACCGACTGCTGATTGGAGTAGTATGTGTTGTTACTTGTATCTATGTTATAGATGTAAGCATGCAAGGGAATCGGGTAGCTGAATGGGATGCCAGCAGATAGTAGACCTATAGTGGTAGCATGAGATCTGTAACAAATACAGGTGTCACCACAGTAGCCGGTACTACACATGGTGACAAAACCCACTACAGGAAATGTGCTGGGCCACATGTGTGTCCATATGACACACACATGCCAGTTAGGGAGGTTCACATACTTAACAATAGTCACAGCCAGCAGGACAGGTGTAGACAATCACAAACAAAGGATGCGCTAATGCCACTGAATGGTGCATATGGATAACCTCCACCCCAGGCCTACACAGACAGACTACATCAGATCAGGCAGTGGGATGTTAGTTCTGAAGGGTAGGAAGTCAGAAGGTAATATGTAGGTCAATCAAACATAAGACCTGTAGTACAGTGACATGCCTCTAGTCAGCATGATAAGTTAGAAAGCAGAATGAAATTGAGTACCTGACAAACCTGTGCAGTGATCGCAAATGTGTACAAGTGTCAGGTTTGCCCCTCCCCGAATCCTGTGCAGCAATGTAGTAACAGTCAGGTGTGCCCCCAATCCTATGTAGACATGTAGTAACAGTCAGGTGTGCCACCCCAGTCCTATGGAGAAATGTAGTAACAGTCAGGTGTACTCCCCCAATCCTATGTAGACATGTAGTAACAGTCAAGTGTGCCCCCCAACCCTACTTAGACATGTAGTAACAGTCAGGTGTGCTCCTCCAATCCTATTTAGAAATGTAGTAACAGTCAGGTGCGCTCCCCTCCAATCCTATGTAGAAATATAGTAACATGTATCTGTAGGTATAATACCAGTAGACCACAGATGCCCAGAGGTGGCCAAAGTAGCAGGATAGATTGTAGCATTTGCACAATATGCAGGTATGTGTGTGTGTTAGGTTGGTATGTGTTTTGTATTGTGTGGGAGTGGTCAGCATGTATGCATGTTGTGGTATGACCTGGTGCCCATTGCCCATTACTGCTGATGACAGGGCCAAGTCCTCACAACTGCAGTGTCAAAGAAAATTCCCACCACTATAACACATGCTAGCAGTAAGTCATTGTAAATGTATGGCGGAAATATGTGCCACCATCTGAAAGATTGACATGGCATGGTTGTTGGGCTAGATATACAAGCAGTACACAGGGGAAAGTACCCCAGACATACAGTATATAATGTGTAACTGTGAAATGGACACACCCTTGGAATTGTACATACAGGTATGCATCACATTATCCGGGCCTGTAGTAGGGGATACCTCTGTCGTCTGGCCGAACACTTGCAGATCACAAAGGTGGTAGGACTGATGTATTGGGAAACAGCTGATGTACCTGCACATGCCAGCATAATTGGAATGCCCCATGCATATCTGTGCATCAGATGCAAGTAGTGTTCATAGCACACATGCACCCAGCTCACCAAAACACCACCCACAGATACCTATCTGGTCGTATCCCTGCTGTTGGGAATGGGTACAATATGACCCCACCTGTATATGACAATAGCGAAAGAATGCAGCATGAAGTGCAGGTGTCCCATTAAGGTGTGTCACTAGCTGTAGGTAGCACCCTGCCAGCATCCACGCAACCTGATCAATACTGATACAAATTATTGGCATGAACACCTAGCACACCTACCCTATCACCCAAGGGGAATATACTGTATTTCAGCTTGAGATTGTAGGACTGACAGAATACAACAGCCTGCCACAGATGGCCTGCATCAACAACAACTGGCCTACAGGCCTCTCCCAAAGGTCTGTGTCTCACACATACTGCCAATGCATGTTATGTCATGGACACCCAAATAACATAACACACTCCACATAAGCTATATGCAAGGCCATGTGGACAAACTGCAGTAACATGTCCACCATGTCCCAACTGCATGAACTGTGGACAAACACAGTTGTGATGAGGAGATAACCTTAGGGAAAGTATCAGAGAATGTATGCATAATGTATGGAAGAGAAGAGAATGATGGGGAGGGGTGGGAGCATGCCCAGCATGGAATGTGCAAGGTCCGACACACAGCTGTGTGCACATACTATCCCTGGCTGCAAACACATAAATGGGTGACTACAAACCTTCCCCTACATCACAATAGGGGTAATGTCCTGACCCATGGCCCCTGCCTCTGGGTAACCTGTGTAAATCTGTACAGCTGTGAGGTATTGCCACAGCAAGATAAGGCCATACTGTCATGTCGATGGATGTACAAGTATGGGAACCTCTGCCAGCACTGTACCAAGGTGCTTTACCAGATACACAGACCCAGCAGCAAGTGTCTGCAGCTCCACCTCCAGAATGACATAACTTACCATGAATATGTAGGTGTCAGCCCATAATATCGGACACAGCTGCAGTCACCCTTGTACCCCAGGACATCACTGTGAGCAACAATGTCCACCTGACAATACTTGAGGATATAAAACATCACAGTGTATAAAAGCACACATTTCTGAATATCTCTGCTAACACCAGTACCATGTAGCAGAAGCAGAACAGACACAATCACCTACAGTACACACTATCCCCTGTGCAGTTTGTCCCCATATTGCCAAATGATTTACGGATACCCCGCAGAAGCAGTTTGCTACCTGTAGGTGTACAACACAAAGGTCTGCACTGGAGTACAAACTACCTGGAATGGATCCACACATTCAATACAGAAGGGCATACTGGGCATGTTCACACACTTAGAGAAATGAAGGCAATGTCAGGCAACAACATACTGAAAGGTCATACTGGGCATGCTCACACATTTAAACAAATGAAGCCCATGTCTGCAAACAATAGTGGACCATACATATCTGACAGTTGCAGATGTTAGTGCATACACTCCTCAGTATGCACCAGTCATGCTTTGCACACACATTGGATAGGAATACAGACATATATCTAAGGACAACACACTATAATAAGCCAAAAGTAGACATACATAGATGTGTGGAAGAGAGTGACTGTGACAAAGAGCCATCCATCATGAGGCCTGTCCCAACCAAAATACAGCCAAATGGCTTCAACCACATGATGTGCAAATGTCACTCACTGTAGAAATTAGCCACTGGCATCTGTCAGCATTACAGACTATGTGGTGCAAGTGCTATCTGTGCAACATGACTGTACAAGGCAGTAGTCATCTAACAGCTGTATACACGTACCTGCAGAATATAACCCTGCATGTGTCTGCATGTGGTATGTAGACCTCTAGATGAATGGGTTATGACCCATGCACACACACTGCCCTCCCCATAGCCCTACTATGACCAGTCTGCTGATGTCATCCTCTTTGAAATACACCTTTGGGAATGAAGTAGCCCAGTAATCTCTGTGGCGCTTTCTAAAACTGTGTAATGCTGTAGTGTGATAAATTAGTTAGGTAGGGGTTTAATCCCAGACATGGCAACTGTGTGTGCATGTGTCTTTGTCTGTGTAGGGAGTAATGCTTTTTAGGCTAGTCAACCTCCCTACAATTCAAATGCTCTACATTGGCAAGGCTGCTGATGTCATTCACTGTGAAATATAACTTTGGCAAAGGTGAAGCCCAGTAATCTTCATGGTATATCCTATAACTGCGTAATGCTGTAGTGTGATAAACTAGTTAGGTAGGAGTTCTAATCCCAGACTTGGCAATGGTGTATGTGTTTGTGTGTCTCTGTCTGTGTAGGGAGCAATGGTTTTTAGGCTAGTCATACCCAGTACAATTCAAATGCCCTACTTTGGCAAGGCTGCTGATGTCATTCACTATGAAGTACACCTTTGGGAAAGATGTAGCTCAGTAACCTCAGTGGTGCCTCCTCTAACAGTGTAATGCTGTAGTGTGATATAAGACTCTGGTAGGGGTTCTATTCCCACACATTGCAAGTGTGGATGTTTGTGTAGGGAGCAATCTATTTTAGGCTAGTCACACTCACTACAGATCAAATGCCCTACTTTGGCTAGGTTGCTGATGTCATTCACTGTGAAATACACCTTTGGGAATGGTGTACCCAGTAATCTCTGTGGTGCGTCCTGTAACAGCCTAATGCTGTAGTGTGATGTAGTACTCTGATAGGGGTTCTATTCCCACACATGGCAAGTGTAGATGTTTGTGTGTGTGTTCCTTTGTTTGTGTAGGGAACAATGCATTTTAGGCTAGTCACAGTCACTACAGATCAAATGCCCTACTTTGGCAAGGCTGATTCACTGTGAAATACACCTTTGGGAAAGGTGTATCCCACATTCGTATCCTGTGTGGAGGTGGCTGTGAGTGTGTAACAACTGGACTCATTGTGGAGCGGGTTTGCAAATTTCTTATATGGTGGCCCTATTATATGTCACAATGTCCACCTTACAGGGATAACAGACGTGAAAGAGCGGAGAGGCTGGGGTGCCAATCCATACCCCTACATGTGACATCAAGGCCTGGTGAACAAAGTTAGCAACCCTTGTATTACCCAGAGAACACTCTCAACTCATGCCTCACTCATACACAAACAGACTTGCCTAGGCAAACAACCACTATGTTGGTAGTATCCTGCATATTGCCCACAGATAGTAACCTTGGTGTGATTGCAGTGGACTACAGAGGTCATGGCACCCTGTCCATCAATACAATAGGCACGTACATGCAGACGGTGCGCCTTCACTATGTTCCCCACTGGACACCTGCAACACCTGTGGTGCCATCAAATGTGACCCACAAAGGGCATACCATGCCTTAAACACATGCCCTGTATGGACAGATGCCACTGATACCAGGGAATACCTGTATCATGCTATCAATATAAGTGCAGGGTCAACCTGCTGTCCATTACCAGTTCCCACCACATGAGGCCAGGACTGGCACATCTGATGATAACAACCTGTGTACACAACATGGGCCAGACACCTCAGGTACAGTTCCACATGTCACCGTACATGCATGTGGGATGTGTGCACATCCC
>NC_056737.1:1240810181-1240855181 GCF_019279795.1 Protopterus annectens | reverse complement strand
CTCCTTGGACAATAGCTAGGTACACAGCTATGACCACCTGCAGAGATGCACCCCAGTACTGACATATGTGTACATGTGCATGACTGAGTGTAACAGTGTCTGTGTGTTAGCACACCTGTATGTAGGAATACCATGAGGGCCTTCACAACCACCACAATACCCATTTCCATAGCCAGTTGTGGCTGCTGCTGTATGGGACATTACATGTACCCTGTTAAGCTCCTCTCCATACTGGCTACATGAACCTTGCAGTATCATCACAACAGTGTTGTACAAATGGGTTGATAGACATAAGATACCCATTGTGTTCTGGCAAGTGTGTGTATGTGTGCATGTCCATTTATCTGTAGGGTACAGCATTCCAAGGCCACATACTCTTATTGCAATACCCATTGCCACAGACTAGTACAGATAGTGTTGTTGCTGCCCATAGGTGAGGCATGACAATGCAACACCCTGCTATGCATGTGGCATGTGCATTAGATGCATATCCCTGTAGTACCACTGTTGGGGTCTACAATGGGTTGTATTGCACTCTTGGCCAATGTATTATGGTGGGTATATCAAAGTGTCATCATGGGTTTCAGGGAGTACAATATCCACTGGGGGATATGGGTGCTATGTACACTGTCATTACACCAAGGTACACCTGGTATATGTCCCATATACCACATTATGGTTACCACTGTCACCATCAACCATACCGGTAACTGATACCACAATCCAGGCCAGTTATGCATGTGCTGTGTGCAGCCTACCTGTAACACATTGGACACACAGTCAAGTTATTTAGCAGCGATAGGCCCTGGTCTCTCGGATGTGTATCTGCCTGTTATGTGTCTGTTAATTTGTATATGAAAGTATGTCACACTATGTATTGTCCATATACACCCATTACATCCCCCATTAGCATACTATACATGTTTGGGGTATTCTGCATGTAACATGTAACCTGGGACACACCTCACCCTAAATGCTGTGTTGTGTGTGCAATGGAAGCCACACACTTCAGTATCACTGCATATTACGTAGGGGTCTAGTCCCAGTGTCGCCAAGTTACAGTGTACGTGTATGTGGATGGGTCTACATCAGGTTGCATGTTATACATGCCCCATCAGGTCACCTGTCCATGTGGCACAGGCAATAACTGTTATACAAACCTGTGACGTGTTCAACTGTACCCTAGATATGTCACAGCCATGGTGTCACCACAGTGCCATACCCCATTGTGGAATATGACTGCAGACCATCTTCGTGCTGACAAATGTACACCTACAACACAAATGGATAAAATTATATAGACCACAATCAACCAGTGTTACTAACAGCTATAATGCATCATTGCTGGATGGCTACACTACCTGACATATATGCATTATACTTTATTCCTTAGAACATGTTACACTGCAGTACTGTGATACACTGTAGTACACTCACTGTGTGCATCAGAACTATATTAGCCTGTCCCTGCATCGATAGTATGGATGACAGGGGTGTGGCACAGGTATCATCATATGCACAGGGTGTGTTGTTGATTTGCCAGAGGCCGAGGGTGGGCCATACAATTGACACCATGTGTGTGGGTGAGGGGTGTACTGAGGTGAACTGTGCTTGGTGATGTGGTGTGTGCAGGTATGGGGTTGCCCTAGGTGTGTTTGTATAGTCTGTGGGTAAGCATGCACACAGTTCTGCCATGTGGCTGCTCTGCACAGGTTTTATGGACAGCTGCAGACCATACCTGGCAGGGTGTGCAGTTCACTGCCTCTGGCCACAGACACATGGACTGTGCCTGCCAGGGGTTCCATGGGCACATCCAGTTACAGGCCTTGGTGTGTTACTCTCACCTGATGATGACAAATGTCCACTGGTACCAGGTCCCTCCAGGGACTGACCAGGACCACGTGCTTATGGCCTGCTGTGGTGTGGTGTGGACAGTGCCCCCCCTGCAGTGCTGGGGCTGGTACTGCCACTACGGGAGCCCTTGGTGTCCTACCACGTCCACATTGCCTGCCAGCTGTTGGCATTGCTGGCCTATGTCCACATGGCCATTGCCAAACTCCCACCACACATTAAAGCCCGGACAGACCACGCCGTCATCTCACCAGACCATCTATCCATGAACTCATTTAATGCACAGATGGCTCCAGCCAGTTCACGGGCATTGTCACTTGCAGATGTGAGAGCATCCCTCTGCAGCCTCAGGCCCTGTCTGGTGTAATGTTCTATACATGCCTGCACCGCCATGACAGCCTGAAACATGCACCTGCTGGTACCAGCTATGTCGCCTCTGCCAGGGGCAGCAAACCTGAACTTTAATTTTGACCTTTCTTCTTGGTCAGAACAGTTACCAACTTTTCAGCTTCCTACTTCAGCTCGAACACAAGGTGAGCTAATTACTGAAAATGTACAATCTGAAACATTGAATGGTAAACTTAAACTATTAGACTTAAAGTTTCTTCAATACAAAAAACTACATTTGGAACTAGCTTATTTTAAACAATGTATTAGCGAAGGCATAGTTCCAAAAGGTCTTCGAATTTGGCAATATCCCACTGGGCTGGTAGGTGGTTCGGAATTCCACCAGGACTTAATAAAAATGTTTAATAATCATGGTATTGAACTGTTACAACTTATAAGTAAGCACTACCAATCTGCAGATGACTTATTACAGGAAGCTACTAGGTTGGATGGTGAAATAAAGAGAGACAGTGACTTTTTTTGTTATAAGTATGAATATAAAAGATCGTTTTCTACTATTGACCATTACCTTGAGAAATTAAAAAAACAACAAAGTCAAGAAACTAAACCGTGACAGGGAAGCCTATGATAAGGGCTTGGCATATCCAGCACCTCCCTTGTCCCAGACGAACTTTGGTAACATCAGGGACCAAAGTCAGGGTACGACAGCAGGGGGAGTTGGCGGAGCCACGGACATGCATGAATTGGACCAATCTGAAGAGGGCTGGACACAAATACCCAAAAAGAAAAGTAATAACAACAACAACAGCAATAAAAAGTACAAGACTAATTCAAATGGGGTTCAAATCAATAGACTTAATGCAGCTAACCAGGGTAATAACTTCCACAATGCTCACTATGGTCCAAGAAGCCAAAATGGCTTTGGTAATCAGGATTTTCAAGTTTCTGCCTCGGGGTACAACCTGAGGTAAGGCATGAAGAAAACGTACTATCATTTACACCAGTAACTAGTGAACATACTAATGTGGGCACTATGGATCTTTCCATTGCAGAACCGACACAGCAGGAGAAACCAGACGATGAGAATGCACTTTTAGAAGAACCAGTTGTTACTATTGTATACAATTCCACTGGGGACTTTAAGATTTTTAATTACTCTGACTTTCATGTTGATACTACTTTAGCTAATTTATTAGCAAAAGGGTTCACTTTTGTTCCCTCATGTAGAACTAACGTAGCAGAGTTTATTATTGACCTTAAATTATTCATTAGTAAGTTGAATTTAAACTCATTACTAGGAGAGGCACCATCCTCTATCACACCATTTTATATTACTAGTACATTTTGCCCCCGTCCCCATCCAGACGTGGCTTTGTTTGAAAAAATATATATGTTAGATATTTTTCACAAAATAAATAAGATGAATAATGAATACACTACTAACTTTAACTATAACATCACCAAGGAAGAAAAACAAGCACTTATGTATCTGCAACAAGCACATGTCAGGACTATGAAACCAGACAAAGGTAGGGGCATAGTTATTTTCAATTTGGATGATTATAACAATAAAATTCAGACCATTTTAGAAAGTGACACTTATGAGGCGGTATCAAAGAATGAATTAAACATAGCTTATAGAAGAGTTAAGGTATTTCTTGAAGAATTATTCAATGAAGCAAGGATAGATATGACTGTAGCAAATTATTTACATATGTCGGCCCAAAGGATACCTACTATTTTTGGAGTATCAAAAATACATAAAAGCATAGACAATCCACCCATGAGACCATTGGTCGATGCTAGAGCAAGTATTACTTATGCTTGCTCTAAATTTATTGACCACACTTTAAAGAAATATGTGGCTCAACAAAAGTACATTTGTAAAGATTATTGGACATTTTTGGACAATATAAACCACCTACAATATCAAGATGATTTAAATTTTCTTACAATACATGCGAACGACTTATATTCATCAATTCCCCACACAGAGGGAATTGAATGGGTGAGTTTATTACTACATGATATGGGAGCCCCCCAGAATGAAATAAAATTGATGGCTGAATTATTGGACACAGTTCTTTCCAACAATTACATCAATTTTAACAACAGATACTACTTAGAAAAAATAGGAGTGGCGATGGGCTCTCCATGCGGTAGTACATTTGCAAATTTAGTAATGGCCTACTGTGAACATGAACATGTCTTTGGTGTAACTACATACACAAGTAAGATTAAATATTATATACATTTCCTGGATGATATATTTATCCTGTTCCAGGGTAACCAACAGGAGGCGTCTAACTTTTTAACTTACTTAAACAACAATAGTACATTCTTAAAATTCACATATAATTTTTCACAGGATAGAATTGCTTACTTGGATGTTGATTTAAGTAAGGATAGACAAAATCAATGTTTTAAAGCCAGGATTTATAGAAAAGAAACATATTCAAATGCATTTCTTCACTATAGTAGCTGCATTCCGGCCCACCAAAAACTTTTGGTTGGTAAGGGCCAATTTGTAAGGGCAGCTCGAATGGTTACGGATGACAACTAGTTCATTGAAGAATGCTCAACACCTATGGACATGTTTAAAAAGAGAGGTTATCCTATTTCACTTCTACAAGAAATTTGTCAGGAAGTGAAAAATAAAAGAGAAGTGGGCTTTCACAAAGCAATATTATCAAGTAACCAGAGTTTGGAAACAAACAGTTGTACATTACAGGATGGGACACTAAATAAAAATGAAAACAGAATTATTATTACGTATTGTATAGACAGTTATGATTTTATAAATATTTTAAGGAAAAATTGGGACTTGATAAACATGGATACACATCTACCAACAGGTCCTATTGACTTCCCTAGAATAGTTTATAGAAAAGGAAAAAACTTAAAGAATCTAGTGGAAACTCGGTACTCATTCTTTGTTACATTTAAATATGCAGGTATGAACAAGTGTTTGTCATGCCCCTATTGTAAATATATGAAGCAGGGAATAACATTTAGTATAAGAGGTTTTGAATACAACACTAAGTACAAATTTTATTGTAACTCCAAGGGAGTGGTATACCTGGCTAAGTGTCACACTTGTCCTGCCTTCTATATCGGCAAAACTGACAGAAGGCTTAGGGACAGGGTCTATGAACACACATACGCTATTAGGTCTAACAAATCAGAGAACACATTGGCCAGGCACGTTATGAAAGCACCCACCCATGGTTTTACTTTTAGGGCAATAGATTGTATTGCCTATGACCCTAGAGGAGGGCCTCTTTCCTTGCTCTTAGAGAAATTAGAATTGAGTTGGCAATTACGTACCTTTGCATGTTACCCTCCGGGCATCAACGAAATGTATTCAATTAAGTGCATTCTATAACTTAAAAATTTGGTTAGGAGTTGACCTTTATCCTGTGTTTAAACTGGTCTATGCATACTATTGTCTTAGAGTGTATTTGACTTTCAGCTTTTTAAGTCAGGTTTTACCGTTTTTCACTTACATGTTTTTATTTACATGCTTTTAAGGTTTATTATACTCGAACACAAAGCATAAATATAAATACACACATACACTGTTAATTTTAATTTTAATTGCATTAATATTTCATAATAGATAATTATTGGTTTTAGATTTTTTACACTGATCTTTTACACTATTTATCTATTATTTTAAAATATTATTTTAAAATATTGCTTTAAAACAATGTGTTAGATGAGAACTGTTTAAGTTATATACTTTAGGCAATGAATGAAGGTGGTTGCCACTTTAAGAGCAGCTGATTCCTGCTGATTCAGGAACCAGCTGACTTTTCACTTCCTATATAGTGTATGGCCTATGTTGTATAATTATCTGAAGAAGTTGGGCTATGTGGCCTGACAAATAGCGCTTTATGTGATTTTTTGTTTTTTGTAATAAACAGTACGTTAACACATCATGCTTGCAGGATTTATTTGGGCAGTTGGATACACTGTGATGCTTCTTCTTTAGGTAGTACGGATCCAGTTTGTGTTTGTGTCTTAGACATCTGGCTATGCCTGCTGCGATCAGACACAGTAGGCATGGTTACCACACTTTACTGTACACAGCCACCAAACGCCAGCTGTCCCTCCGCTATGGTCACTGGTGATGGGGTATGTATGGGCACTGAAACTATGTGCGGGGTTGGGGTGGTTAAAAAGGGGATGTCAAATGATGGTGCTGTTTTGGCCTCTGACAACACCACCTGTGCCTCAACAGTACTGTCATCATCTTTGGTGTCTGTATTGACACCAACATCAGATTGCATGCAGGAGGGACTTTGACCCACCTCGCCACCTGTGGGGGAAAACAATAAACACACTTTAAACCTATACAGCATTGCCTACCAGTACACACACACACACACACACACACACACACACACACACACACACACACACACACACACACACACAAACACACACACCACTGTGATACCTACCTGTCCGTGACTTTATAGACAGTCCCATGTATATTTCCATGTGTTCCCCATCTTGCATCACGCTTGGTAACATGCATACATTGATACCACTCATAAACATATAAGTCCTCTAAATGCCTAGATAAGTGATCACAACACAAGACCTGCATCTACATTACTGCCTGACCTGTGTGTACTGGTTTTAGATGGCCTCACTGCTGTCATTCAATATTCACCCTGTGTATGTCCAGACATCATGAGCATGGCCCCTATATGTGTGGGCTACTATGTTCACTCCATAATACAATGAACTGATGTGTCATGTGTATCTATTGCTCAGTACATGTCAGATATGCTGCTCAATCAGCCTATCATGTGACAACTGTAATATATGGATACAGTCCCTGGTGCTGACTAGTACTTCCCCAATGGATCTGTAGTGCTGCATACGTGGGTTGTAGGCCACCTCTCTGCTGAATGCAATATTAAGGGTATACCTGGTGTCTACCTTCCCTCTCAATGCCTGTTCCATGCTACAGACCTTATTATCTATGAAACTAAGTTAAAATACATTCTAAAACAACGTGAAATTGAACAATTTTATTACAATCAAAAATAAAAAAATCTAAGAATGTTTCATAGATTCTTACAACTGATTAAATTATATGTGTTTTAGATACTGGGAAGTGGCATTATATATTGTGAATGAACTATATTTATTTAATAGGTTTATCCAAGTGTGTAGTTTTAGTATAATGTAGTGTTGACACTTGTACACATTTTATGTTTTTATTCTTTAACTTTTAATATTTTATTATAATGGAATCAATTGCATTAATTAATGTTAAATAGGGGAGTGGCGTAGTATTTAAGTGGTATGAATTTATGTGTGACTTTACCTGAAGAAGTCTCTTCATAGTAAGAGACGAAAAGTCCTTTGTATTATTTAATGTCAGTTCATTAAACTAATCTACAGCGAAGTCCTTATTCCTCCGTGTGACTTTGGTTTCTACTATTGCATGCTTGTTATGTGTTTGCTGCACATCTGACATTCTCTGTTATTGGGTTATCTATGCATGCTGTTGGACATGTTCCAGGATTGTGCAGACTATTAATACCGACATATGTTCTATAACAGTGACACAATAGCATGTGTATGTAATATTGGCCAGCAGAACCACCTCTCCAAACTCATTTGCCTATGTTACCATGCCACATTACATTTGTGACTCACTCTGGGACCTCCTCATGTACTGGTCCAGCAATACCGTCAGGTAGTACCAACTCAGGGGATGTTGTCCCCCCCCCCGGGGCACACACAGACATGTTCCTGTCCCCTGAGGTCAGGTCCAGGGTCTGTTACATAACGGGGTCCACAGACACATGTGGGATGTGCTACAACACCTTGAGGCACCCAGTACATGTTCACAGGACCCACATGGTCCTCCTGCTCAGCCTCCAGGCCAGACAACTTCAGGATGTGGACTGCTGTTGTGAGTATCAGTGGGTGGGAGGCTTGTTTCCATATTGGGGCCCATGGGGCATCTACATCACAGACCACACACACCATCCAGGGTGTTTACCCACCACATGTGTCACATACCACCCCTGTAGGCTGTCCTCTATATCTACCAACCCTGACCACCTCCACAACTATACCTGCCATACTTCCCCATATTCCCATTCCATACTTCAGAGACAAGGGCAATGTGGTCCCAACAAGGGGTTCACATGTGACATACCCATCCATGTTGCACACACTGACAGCTGTAGATATCTGTGTGTATTGCTATGTGTGCTGTTTCCTCACACATAGCATGCAGCACTGTGGTGGTAATATAGGGGACTTGTATTTACATACATATATGTTTGTGAGTGTGTTTGTACATATGTAGACATGTGCATATAGGTATATATCTATATATGTGTAGATATATATGATGCATATATGTGTTCATATATATGTCTACACGTGGGTATCTGTATATTTGTGGACATACATGTGTATATATATATATATATATATATATATATATATATATATATATATATATATATATAAACACACACACACACACACACACACACACACACACACACACACACACACGCATACCTATATGTGGGTACATTCAGATATCAGGTCCACAATCCCACAACACCTTCCTGCACAGCTGCACTGTTCTGCCCTGCTACAACACAGACAGGTGCCCCATATGAACATAGTCTGACATTATGGAGGTATATGTAGGGCCAGATTGCAGGTAACCCTATTACACACCTATGGCATTCCTGCATGCTACAATAAGGTTAGCCTGAGTATCCTGTAAGAGGTGGGCTGTGGAACCCATGTGTCCATCATTATGGAATTACTTCCACCACCACTTATTGGTTTTTCAGCTAAACATCATTACAACACCTGAAGGCACATATAAATCATTCCACATCATCTATCCCATTATTATGGACCAAGTATTATGGTCAATTACATACAAATGCACTTCACATACTTGTTCTAGGAATTAAGTCTTTTCTGGATGGTTAGCTTGTTTTTTTGTTTTGTGCCTTTCATGCACTCTCTCTTTCTCTCTCAGTCTCCCTCCAGTAAATAGAATGAGCTGCTTTGCATAGATTGCAGCATGGAATTTGTAGGTGATGCACATGATCAGGTGATGGCCTCTACAACAATCAGTGTTCTTCACTTGCTACCTGCATGCAGCATGCTGTGTAGTACTTCCAATTACCATTGTCATGGCAACCAACTACTATAAATCCCTACATCATGTGGCCATGGTACCTTTACCTTTCCTGTATGATGGACATCCTTCCTGTGTGTGGGCAGCAGTGTTATAGACAGCAGGTAGCAATACCTCTTAGAGGAGAACCTGCACACTCAGGCCAGCTACATATTTGTAGGAGGTTCCAGAACTACAGACAGAGTGTTGTGTTGTTGTATGCATTGTATAGAACCAGTGTTACAGGATTTGTGTGCACATATTAGTTTAACTTGGAATGCAGTCTGTCTGCATAGCTCTCAACTGTGGGCCTTTCCTCTTGATGGCCAGAGGTGTGCCTATTATGTTTTGTCTGTCCACCACACAGGTCTTGTGTCAGATATATCACTAACAGTGTGTGTGTGTGTTGAGTGATATCATTACATGGCTACATCCATTTCTGTTTATAACTTCATATTCCTGACTAAGGGTATGCTGCAGACTATCCTGTAACACCAGAGACTTGCTTAGTGTATGACAACAGTTTTACACATATGGGACTGTGTTCCAGCCTCTGTCCTCCACCTACATACCAGGCTTTGTACATATGACATGCTGTCTCTGGTTGTTATGTAGTGGGCTGTGAGTATGTCATGCTGCCACTCCTGCCATCAGTCCACTGATGTTGTGTCCCCCACACATACTGTGGGGTTTGGTCCATTTATATGTGGGCTTCACCTGCACAATACATGTGTGCCCTTATGCACTCCAGAGGCCAATGTGTATAACAGTGATATATGGCCCTGTATTATTGAGTCTAGGGGGGGATGCACCATAACTAACCTAGGCTGTTGCAACATGTGGGGGTATCAGGGTAAGCTGCCTTAAGGTACTTGGATGTACTTTACCATACAATTTACCTTAATGCAGGTCTACTGCTTCCTGCCATACAGACAGTTCTATTTGTCAGTGTGATTGTCATGGTGTCAGTTATGCCTTTTTATGTAACAGATACATCCCATTGTGTCAGCTGAGGTCTTTACCCCCTAGGGATTGTGTACAGAGTGTAGGCAGAGGCTACTGGACTATACATTTGCATTACTTTCTGTTGATTGATTTGTATCTTGTGGCCTTGTCTGTCTTTACTATTGTACTACTTGCAGGCCTCGGCCTGGACAGGAAGATATGTAAACCTTTCCAGACTACTGTATTAATATAACTGTTTTACAGTTGCATTACTCTGTTTATATGTATATCAGTGTCTAAACAGCTATATGACATGGCATATACAACTGTAATAGTACACAAATAAAGCTTTTCCATGTATGCAAACTTTGACCTCTCTGTGGGTATATGTTGCAGGTAACGATTGTCATTTGTATGGGTGCCTCATACAGTGTCCAGTTGGCAAGGTGGCAACTGTAGGCATAGTGGCTGTTCTGTATTGTGTGAACCTTCTACATATGTATCTTTCTATACATATCTGTGTGTGTGTGTGTGTGTGTGTGTGTGTGTGTGTGTGTGTGTGTGTGTATGTGTAGTTACATATATACCACTGCACCTTCACAGTCCTGAGAGTGGCTGTACTTGGGGCTGAGTTGGAGAGCCAGGCCGACCCTCTAGTCGTGACATACGGCCCTCAAGCTGGCATAGAAGATCTCCAAACTGCTGACTGAGCTCTCTATGCACCACGACCCAGACCTGGCAATGGGTGACAGCTTCCTGCCCATGCCCGCTCCCAGGGGGAGGCAAGCCCCATCCCCTGAGGTGGTTCCACCTGAAGGTGGTGCAGAACCAATGGACAGGGAGGTCCCAGGCTGGGCCCCAGATGTGCTGGTTCCCAGTGCCACGGCCAGCTCAGGTGGGACAGGTGGGTCTGCTGGGACCCACATTCCCATATGTGCGATGGTGTTTATGGTGTATCAATATATGTGGGTTAGTAATAGCCAACACATTCCAGGGTTAGGTATAACAGCATGCATAGATATTCCCATTAACCCAGACACCAGATACGGAACAGTTGCATAGCAAATGGAACACTTACATATATGGGACCACAGTGGTAATAACAACAGCATGCATGTACATTGATGACACCATGCCACCAATGTTGGAGTATTTCAACATAGCACATGCATAGAAACAGATTTAAATATTTATCAACCAATAGGACATATAACAGTGGAGTCATCACGTACCAGTTGAGGTTGGTATTTAGTGTATTGTTGGATATATGGTTGGGGGGAGAGAAAGATGTCAACTAACAACTAGTATATTCCTGTAGTCCACATTACTTTCCTAATCAGTGCTGTTATCCGTACCTTACACAAATTACTACACTACCCTATTGCCTTAGTTTGGACAGTGATATGGCTGTCGACATCTTTATACATCAACTGGTTTTACCTGCAGTATACACCTCTTACCTGGTATACCTGTGGAGGAATTGTTTGTTAACACTAACTAACTGTTTCTACACATACTCCCAGATTCCAGGTTGATGTTATGCACATACCTGTCCATCTCTTTTTGCACAGACACTGGCCATGTCTTGACCACATGTAGGTGAACTGGGCCATATGTAGACTATTGCCCTCTTCAACTTTTAGTGAATTGCAGCACTCATACAGGATTTCCTACACAGTTATATTATGTAGCACAGTGTGGGTGACAGTGATCAGTGATACCTTATTATTCAGAGCAACTGCAGCACTCACAATTCCATATAATACCAGAGTAAAAAGTACCAGTACAAGGTATTAAGCTTTTTATTTCTCGGCACAGTGTTTGCATCCGATGTACCTCTGGGAACAATGTTTGTTAGCACTACCTGAATGTTGCCACACAAAGTACCAGATTTCACATTAGTATTATGCACATACATCTCACTCTGTTACTGTACACACTCTGGTCACAGCTTGACAACATGGTGGTGTAGATAGGACATACTTGGCTTATTACTCTCATAATAGTTTGGGGAGTTGCTAGAGTGACATGTTTGTTCTTGTAGATGTGTGACAATCAGTTGTATTTCTTGTTTGCTGCCTATATATCTGGGATCATCCCACTGATTTCCGAGGGGCACAGAGTGACAGGCAGCAGATGTAGATATAGGCCACTTTACTGGACATTCTGGGCATATCTGTACAGTTGCGGGGTATGATTCTGTATGCAGCCTACTACCACTCCCAAGATTCGAACCATAGCTGTGTGTGCTAAAAATACAACAGCTCACGTTTCAGTTCTGTGTGCTATCCAGATTTTGTTGTCTGTCTTTTCACTGTTTTCCGCCTATGTTTATCTCAGTTGTACTAAATGACCTCTGGGGATTACACAAGTCATATACAGACATTCCTACACATTCTATTTATGTTGCACAGTGTGGATAACAGTGCTTAATACAACAGCACTATTAAGTGATTGCAAATCTACATTACCATATGATACCAGAGTATACACATGCAGTCCAGCAGTTAGACCTTTATGTTCAGGCTATTATCCTTTTATTTACATACAAACTATATGAGACTCTTCCTGCCATATTCTCCGGTGTATGCAGTACTTGCCTTAAACAATACAGGTTTTATACTGGCAATTAACTTACTAATACTTTTAGGTTTATTTCCTATGACAGTACATGTAAGAGTATTGCTAACCTGCCTTGCATCGCAACCTCTGCAGGAGACATCCATGAGCCTCTTGGTTCTTGGCCCGCTCATTTGCTGCTGTGAAGGACATAAGAGGAATATTTAGCCATACCTATCCATAATATACATGAGCTGGCAATTATTGAACACATAATGGATTGATACTTTCACACAGCTGGGACAACCCCTGCCATCCTAGCCTCTTGGAGCCACCGATCCAAGACATCCCCCTTATACCACTTCAGGTCAGCATAGTGATGCCTGACCTGCTCACCAGTTCAGTGTATACCAGTGGCACTGGTGAGGTCCCAGGTGAGACAGTCCCAGGCATATGCCTTATATTGGGAACCCTGGTACTGGCCCTGCAGCAGTCTCTGATCATGGTCTTTGACAAGGAGTCCTGCCATGACTCTAGACTCCTGGATGCCCCAGCACTGCACCTGAAAGTGCATTCCATCTCCCCTTTCTGCCATGGTGCCTTCAAGGGGAAGCTACAACCAGTTATGAGATGTATTCCCACCTGTTGGGTTTAAGTAGGGCTGAATTCCCGCACTTTGCCATAATTGGAGGGTTTTGAAAAGGCTAAGCTATGGGCAAACCTGCTTACCTAAGTTTGACATTGTTTAAAGGGGTATACCACTGGGCAAATTGAGTTAGCTTGCCTACACATTGCTTACACCAACTAAGCTGGCCTGTGCAATGCTTACCATTGCTTAATATTTACTTAGCATTATATTTATTTTTTGGCATTGATTTATTATTCCTTACATCTTATATATATGTCTGGTATCCATGATTCATGTGTATGTACACTGTATGGGGTCATTGTGTAATAGGGGACTTCAACACTCTATTACAATTACAGCTCACATCTGGGCTGACTTCTGTACTCCAGTTCACATATTTATATTATGTAGTAGGTTATAGAACATATGACTGTATACTGATTCCTTACACATATTCTGTTTGATTTTACTATCGTGAGGATTTGTTTGGTGATACCTCATTCTTCTGTACTGCTGTGATGACTTGGTGGTTAACTACTGTGACTATAATGTATAGGGTCCTGGGTTCAAGACCTGCAAGGCTGCTTGCTTTGTTGCTGGCCAGAACATGGGCCATTGGATACAGAGTGATTAAGGCACTTGTAAGTGGGTTTGTGTGGGTTTGCGTGAGGTAAGCACTGCTAACCTCTGGTTAATGCTGGTTACAGAGAGTTAGCTTCAATATTGCTTAACCTGTGTGCGCATTGGTTACTCAGTGCAAATGGGCTTAAACCCACTTACTAGTGCTTACATATGCTTACTCCCGCTTAATAGTGCTTACACTTGCTTACTCCCGTTTACCACTGCACTAATTTAGACAGTAATGTGTAATGGTTCTTGTGAAGGTGGGGGATCTGGAGGTTGTATGGAGTTATCATTCATTACACATTTTACCTTCCATTTGTATCCCTGATTCCTGTGTACATATACTGTATGGGGCATATGTGATTATCTGTGGACCTTGCAACATTATGACACTGACACCTCACATCTGCATTTAATGCAGTACTCCAGTTCACAAATATATGTTATTTAGTAAGTTATGCGACTAAAAATATTGGTCATACCATGATTTGACATGGGAAATGGAATGTGCTGTAGTGGGACTTGAACCGGGAATAACTGCTCGTAAGGTAAATACTCTACCCACTACACTACTGCTATACTACTTAATTTGCATATATCTTCCTTTTTATCCTCTTCTGCCATTTAAGCTACATTAACATTAACTAAGCGATGGGCAAACCCACGTACCTATGGTTAAATTTAATCTATTTCATAAAAAAAAAACTAAAAGGATCTTTATATTGCTTGTGTTTACTATTGCTCTTGTACACATGGAAGGATGTTGCTGGGGGTATGCGGATACCTATGAGTGGTCACACTCATTCTTTAAGGCTTTCTGCTGTTCTTCATTGCAGGGGTGTGTATATTCTGGGAGGTCTGCTCTCAGACACGTCCCCTGCACTCTTACACGCTCCATGTAAGATTAGGAGCTCAGGCAGTGCGCCTTCATTAATATGCATGGTGCACTGCTGTCCTGCTCCTAAACAGCCACTTCCATGCAGGACTAAGCTAGTCCTGCATGGAATATTAGTAAATCCAGGGGAATGTAGTATTTAAACCAAGTGACCCACACAAAAAAAATCATTAAAGTAAGAAAATTTACCTCAAAATAAAAACATAACCCTAACTTAAGAGAAAATTAAAAACTACCTTACTAAAGACAGACACAATTTTTATACATTTCAGAATCCCTGACCAACCAAAATAAATAAATAAATAAATGCAACCATACTTAGATACATACATAGCATAACAGAATCATTGTGGAACACTAGGCTAATGACCCTAAAGGGCCTTTTTAAGCCTAGCTATGCTTCCCAGAAATATTAGAAAGGTATTGGTACTTAGGTTTTGTGGGGAGTATATAAACTTAGGCACCAGTGGTAAAGTATTTTTAAGCTTTCTCTCTTTCTAATTGAGGCATAATTAGCATATCTGGGGTAAATTTACAACTCACCATCCACTAATCAAAGTTTTGCTTGTATTTGTGCAGAGAATAACTTTGCTTCACATGAATGGGAAGCCTATTCCAGAGAAAAGGCAGCATATGAAACACATACCTCTCCCTACAGCATATCCAAATTATGTTGCAGACAAGGTTTAGGTCCAAGGATCAAACATTTCTGATGCTGTTTGTTTAGAATATGTTCAACAGGGTCATTAAGGCTAGATCACTGGATGCTTCTTAGGCACAGGTCGCCATTTAACAGCCCAAAGGCGAAAGAGTAAGAGGATAAAACTTTGATGTGGTCTGCATAGGACTTGTTTTCTAAACCATTTATTCCTTTTGTGAGGAACCTCTGTGAATGCTCCAGTTGTTCAATATGCCTAGTCAGGTACATGCCGAAGGGGGCATTGGTCTTACGAGGGCAGAGCACAAAGGAACAATAACATATTTGGGAGTGGTTGCAATACCCTTGCTTATAAGTTGAGCAACATGCAATGATTTTCTTACTGCTGTAGACACATGATGGTCAAAGGCCAATCCATTCTCTACATGCATTCCCAATCCCCAACTACTGAGTCTACTCTTAGGGGTGTATTATTAATGTAGTAATTTGCAGGGGTGGCTATATTACTAAAAAATGTTATTATATACTTCTTGGCATTGGGTTTAAGACCATGACTCCAGCACCAGATATTAGTCTGTGTCAGGCCTTCTTGAGTTTATTTGTGTCTTGGGGGATTTAATGACTGACCCTAATTTGCAGTCTTCTATGAACTTGGTCAGCCAGGCCCCTTTGATGTTAATCTTAGCTTCAGAGAAGTAGATGCCAAAAAGGAGCACCCCAGCACTAAGCCTTGAGACACTTATCTAGTAACCAGCCATTTGGTGGAGTAGAATCCCTATCTTAACTTCTTGGGTCCTGTGAGATGGTTGGCTATCCAGTGGGTGATGCAGGGGAATACCTAATTCAGTGAGCTTGTCTACAATGCCCAAGTCGAGTATTGTGTCAAATGCTTTGGCTGGAAAAGGTAGGCAGTGTGCATCATCTTGCTCTCATCCATTGCTTTGGTGACCTTCTTGAAGAAATCCACAAGGTCAAGTAGGCATGAGCTGCCCTTGACAAAATCATACTGAACTGGATCTAATATCTGTAGGCTTTATATGCCATAATTTAACACATGTCTGGTTATTCTTTCCATAGCTTTACATATTAGACTAGTCAGGCTTATGCTTCAACAGTTCCCGGTGTTCATTGATAGCCTGTCCTTGTGCATTTGGATAAACATTGCAGTGTTCCACTCATTCTGCATGTAAACATTGTAGTGTTCCATTCATTCTGCATGAAGCCTGTTTGGGGAATGTGGTTAAATAGTGATTCTAGTGAGCACAGTAATTCATGCTTCAGGAAATTAAGCAAGCATCCCCATTTCTGCAGTGTTCTTGGCCTTGGAGATCGCCTTGAGAACCTGTTCCCTAGTGATACTTGGGGGGAGTTATGGTTGTGGGCATTTCCAGAGGGATGCCTTGGGGGGGTGGTAACACTGGAGATGAATTTGTCAGCCAGTCGGTTTGCTGTAGCTGTATCTTCCTGTTCAGTACAAGTGCTCTGTTTGCTATTAATTCAGTACATTGTTGTGTATTGCATTTAAGGATGCAAACATAGCTGAATAAAACTTTGTGATTTTCCTTAGCCTGGGGAGACTATATTTACTTCAGATCTGTCTTTAGTAGAATCAACAAGCCCTGTGGGTTGTTTGTTTAGATTGATGAGGGAGGTTTTACCTTCAGGACTGTGGCACCTCCTAATTTGTGCCACTGTTTTCTTCCTTTTATTATCAAACCTATTGATGATTTGATTTTACCAGGGAGGCTTGTTTTTGAGTTAGTCCTGCACTTGTTGGATGTTGATACTAATATCTCTATGCAGCTGTTAATATGATTATATAGGGATGCCATAAACACTTCCAGATAGGTAGCAGTGTTCTCAGTGTGTGGGGGAACTTGGAATGTTACCAAAGTGTCAACTAACAGTAGAGATTTGCATTAGAATAATTCCTAAAAGTTCCACGGCTAGCTGGAGTTTCTGGTTTTATTTTTATTTCAAAGGATAAAACGTTATGCTCTGAGGTGACCAGTGAGGACATTACAATAGGGATGGTGAAAAGTTCCTCCATGTCTGTGAGGATCAGGTCTAGGATATTTACACCCCTAGGGGGTCTATGGAGTAGTTGGTTCAGGCCATTTGTGTTGCAAAGTCCAGGGATCTCTGAGCATGAAAATTAGGTTAATGAATAATTCCCAGATTATAGTAAGGTAGTTAATGTTGCCCATGAATATTATATTGGTTTGGATGGGGAATGTCTCCATGTATTTAAGTATGTATTACAGGTTTCCTGGGTCATGGATGCGTGCCAATAGCTTGTAAGGACTTTGCCAATGGTAATATGGCCATGGAAAAGCTGAAGTGCATTCTACTGATAGACCAGCCTACAGGTGTGTATGTTTTTGTTGCAAATTGAGACATCACAACCTTTCGTTCCTTCCTGTGCAGTAGGAGGTCTAAATGTGTGGAAGGCATTAGAGCCCTGCACTACTGAGGTGCTCTCTGCAGCTTTAAACCAAGTCTCAGTAACCACACAAACATCTACATTCTCCAAGGTGAGGACAGCCTTTAGGTGGTGGAGTTTCTTGAATGGCATTGAGCAATAACACCTTTAAATGTTATTGTGTTGGTTTTGCTATGTTGGAAGGTTTATCAGATTGACAGTTCCTAAAAAAAACTGTCAGGATGGACAAGGTTTTAGCCAATAAAAAAAGCCTAAAGGAGACAGGTGCAGGCCATCCCTGACAAAGCAGTTTGGTATGTTTACCATATCCTCCCAAGCTGATATTGAACTTCCTTCAAATGACACCAAAAACTATGCCAATTGTTAAAGTCAATTATCTTTTGTTTATATTGTGGCATCATCCTTGGAGAAGATAGAATGCTATGCTCATGCTGGGTTGGGGCAAGCAGTCCAAGAGCTCTAACATGTTTTGTTTCATATAGTCAGGGTAGACACATCTCAGATTATTTACATACACATGGACTATGACTGAGTCATAGAGGTACTTATGATTCAATGTCCTGGGTCTGTGAATGATCTCTTGGGTCTTGGCCCTTGGCTGGCAGCTGACCAGGACTCTGTCTTTACTCATCCTAGTGAGTGGACACCTGTATTTCTCACAGCGGAGTCCCATATGACCAATATATTGTATTGTGTGGTTGTTTGTCTTATGGGCCTAGGTGTTGAGATGCCATGATGTGTGACTGTATGCATCACAGTGGGTGCTGTTTAGTTAAAGTGTTTTTGGGGCTTCTGAGGATATTTATTGTGGGTGCGATGTCTTCAGGTTTAGGAATATTACATTTAAGAGCCTCAGAAAATGTGGGTCTATGAGTTTGGTTCAAAGTATTTGTGGTGTGAGTGTGTGTGTTTGTTTCTGACAATCTGTCTAGTTTTATAAGTGCTTGTATACAAGATACTTTTCTCCAATGACTATGTGTAACTACATTTCTTACATACAGTATCAGTTTGTTTAAGAATTTGGTGGTTATCAGCAAACATGAGACAATTTGCACATTTATTTATTTATTTATTTTATTTTACATTTGTTGACCAGGATAGTCCGACTGGATATATGTCCATTTTCAGTGGAGGCCCGGGGAGAAAAGCTCCAAGATAATAATACACATTGAACATTTAGTAAATGCTAGTTTTAAGCAGATTACAGTCATAAGCAATATCAGCATTTGGCACATATAGTACTAACTTATTATAAAACACTTTACAAAACATAACATTATTTTCAGTTATATATACATAACATTACATTCAGGTTTAAGACACATTGAACAGCAGTTATACAACTGACCCTTCCTGAAATGGTGTGGTAGAAAAAAGTTAGAAGTAGTTGAAAGTAAGGCACCTAAGTAATAGAGAGGTCACTAGTCGGGGTTAGTGCAAGGACATAACCAATGAGTTTTGAAGTATTTCTTGAGTTTGCTTTTGAATCAAGTTAGTGAGGGTTCTAGGGTCAAGTCAGCTGGGAGTCTGTTCTATGTTTTTCCAACAGAGTTGGCAAACAGAGAGTCCCCAGCTGAGTAGTTGAATTTGTATGTTTGAACTAGGAGTCTAGTGGATGATCGCAGTGGCCGGGTGCTGGTGTAGGGGCTGATAATATTTTTTAGTGCAGGTGTATTTTCTGGTTGGTAAAGGACTTTATGTGCCACTATTAGCTGGTTGAACTGCAGTAGGCTAGGCAGCTCAAGCCATGCTAGGTGATTTAGGTTGTGACAGTGGTGTGCCCGGTAGGCTTTGCCAGTAGAAAATCTGGCAATGTGGTTATAGCAGGGTGATAGTTTATTAAGATCTATTTCATTTAAGTTGGAGAATAGAGGTGAGGCGTAGAGAAGAGTTGATAGTAGATGTAAATGGGCAATTGTAGTTTTAGCAGGTGGGGTAAGGACAGGTTTGATTCTGTAAAGAAAGCCAAGTTTTTTCATTAATGGTTTTGATAGTTTGATTGATATGCACATCAGACTTCAGGTTGTTATCAGCTATGACACCCAGTAGTTTAGGTTGGGCTTCTGGGGAGATGATAGTGCCATTGTTAGCGGTTATGTTGAAGGTTGGCAGGGGGGGTCCTGCATGTGGGGGAGAAGAGGAGCAGTTTAGTTTTGTTGGGGTTTAGGATTAGATGTTGATTGGAGAGCCATTTTTCCACTGTACTGAATGTATTTTGGGTTAATGTGAATAAAATAGCCGGTGAGGTGTCAGAACAAATCAAGGTGGAGTCATCCACATATTGAATGCAGGTAGCATCTGGGATGACTGAATGAAAGTCGCTGATAAAGATGGAGAAAAGAAGGGGTCCTAGTATCGAGCCCTGGGAGATGCCTAATGTAATGGGTAGGTGAGATGATATCTTGTCCTGCCATAGGACTGCCTGTTGCCTGCCCTGCAGGAAGGATTGAAACCATTAGAGTGCATGATTGTTTAAGGAGAAGGCCCTCAAGGTATTTATAAGCATTTTGTGGTCAACCATGTCAAAAGCCTTGGATAGATCTAGAAGGAGTGCTGAGGATAGTTTGTTATTATTGTGGTTGTGGTTATTGATGTTAGAGAAAGACAAGAGGGCAGAAGTAGTACTGTGGTGTGGCTTAAAGTCATGCTGAAAGTTGGACAACAGCTTGTTCTGTGTGAGGTAGTGTTTGAGCTGTATGTGTACACACTTCTCCATAATTTTAGCTAGAGGTGACAGAATAGCTATGGGTGTAACGTTTGGCAGTTCAGTGGAGCTGCCTCCTTTATGGAGAGGTATGACATGGGATATTTTCCATATAGTGGGTACAGTAACTTCAGATATAGCTCTGTTGATCATGACTGAGATGGGGTATGCTATGATGTCAGCAGCCTTTTGCAGATAATCTGCTGGGAGGAGGTTGGCAGCCAGGGTGGTGGGTCTTAGTTTCTTAAGTAGGGCATGAATAAGTTGAGTAGGAACAGGTTGGAAGGTAAAGTATGTTTGGGTACTGGGTGTGGCTGCATTAGAATTAAAGCCATTAGGAGAGAGTTGGCTAGCTAGAGACTGGATAGTCTCTGTGAGGAAGCTGTTGAAGTTATTAACAATGTCTACTGGGGATTTTTGTTAGGAAGCTGAGTGGCAGTTTGGCCTGGGTGTAGTAGTTTGTTTATTTCTGCCCAGAACCTTTGAGGTTTGTTTTGGTGTTTTTGCAGTAGATGGTAGTAATAGTTCTTTTTGCCTGTACTAAGTTGTAGCAGTTTAACCTGTTTGAGGAAAGAGGGATTACCACAGGATGCACATATCCACCAAACTGATTACAGAGATGTGCATATCCATAGCGCTATATCCTTATTTAGTAATCACTAAGGAATGTTACACTAGGGGCTTAGATTTTACTAACGTGGGTGTTATATGAGTTTAGACATCTGTTAAGACTATCTAAGACTAAACTCATGTGGAGGTGAACCTCAATGCTCACAATAATTGTTCTATGTACAACTAAGACTTAGGGAATTTTGAGAACTAGTTTTATAGGGAAACTTTCAATTCTAAGTGCTTGCATCTATACAAGACACTGCTAATTATAAAGACACTTTAAGTAGATTTAAAGTGCTAGTACACAGTAAAAGATGTAAAAATATAGCAAATAGACACTGCTATGTATAAACACATTTTAAAATTATTTAAAGTGCAAGGTAATTGTAAAAATATAGCACTGGCACAGGATTGCAGCAAAACTCTCTGAAATATCAGGTGTGGAAGATAAGTGTTGGAAGCTTTCAGGAAATGAGCCAGGCAAAGAAACTGACTAAACAGATAAAATGGTCCAGTGGCCAATCAGGAAATTATACTTAGGGCCTTCTGAAGTGATTCCCAAGCACAGGATAAGAACTGGCTTCTCCATACTGCCATCAGATAGCATTCCAAACTCCTCTTAATGGAAAATCACCAGGAGGAGAAGCTTGTGCAAAATAAATCAGCATTGCAAAACTAAACTAAGCACATGGGTTCCCACAAAGTACAGAAAACAGGAAACAGACACTGGTATTTACAAAGGCACTTTAAGTTGATTTAAAGTACAAGGACACAGTACATAATACAAAAAATGTAGCAAACAAATGCTGCTAAGTTTAAAGGCACTTTAAATTATTTTAAGTGCAAGGACACAGCAAATAATGCAAACATAAAACTAGCACAGTTAGAAATTGTCAAAAACTGCAGTTTAAGCAGGTAAATGCACTTACCCATCAGGGATGTCACATGACTGCAGCAAAATTGTCAGAAATCTTAAGCAGTGTTTGGAAGCTGTCATGAAATGATGTGCATACATACATACATACATGCATACATACATACATACATACATACATACATGCATGTGCATACATACATACATACATACATAACTTCTATTAAGTCTTCCCATGCAAAAGAAAAAGTAAAATTCCACAGCTTGCTGAAATCACGGAATAGGCAATATGGCATCTGGGACACAATAACTGAAATATCTGGTATTCTGCAGTATTGGGGTATGGGAACTGAACTCATCATTTAAAGCTTGGCCAGTCATCATAAAACTCTTTTAGAATGGTTTAGATTTTGTGAGGCAAGTACTCTTAAAGGAAGTGTACTCAGAGTTAACCTTTAAGAGATGAGGACATCATGAGGATCATATCAACCAGATACTCTTCTTAAATATAAACAACTCTACAACATTATTAAAAAACAAATCATCAGAGACAAAAAGTCCTATTATATTAAACTCCAGTCTAACCAATCAAAAATCCCAAAACAGTTCTGGACTTCCATTAACTCTCTCCTCAACCCAGGTACCAAAAACAACCCCTGCCCAAACTCCAGCAAATCTGATCCTGAGGTAGCCTCTCATTCAACTCCTTCTTCACCAACTCCATAGCAGAACTAACTAAAACCTTCCCTAACAATAATCCTTCCCCTCAGCCTATCCAACCTCCATCATCACCCATACAACCCACTGCCCCCAATCCTCCTCCAGTATTCGAGCGTAAACCCATATCAACCTCCCACATGAAAAAAATTACTCTCTAAATGAAAACCATGCTCCAATGCCCCTGACAATATCCCATCCTCCTTCCTAAAAATTGTCGCAGACAACATTGCTCTCCCCATTAGCATCCTGATAAATAGATTGATGCAAGAATCTTATGTGCCCAAATTATAGCGTTCTGCCTTTATTCTACCTCTCCTTTCTACCTCTCCATAAAGGAAGCAAAAACAACAACATCTCAAACTTCTGCCCCCATAGCTATCCTTTCCCCTATCTCAAGACTTCTGGAGAAATGCATCCACATCCAGCTTATGTCATTCCTAACCAATCACCACCTAATCACTCCAAGCCAACATGGCTTCTGTCCTGACCATAGCACTATCACTGCACTTCTCTCCTTCTTAGACACAACAAATCTGTCCCGTGACTCTGGAAAAATAGTATCTACAGTTCTACTAGATCTCTTTAAGGCATTCGATACTATCTCCCACACCCATCTCTTAAACCATCTTTACAACCTTAATCTCTCTCAGAATTCCTTATCCTGGTTCTCTAGCTACCTCTCTGACAGGTCTCAAGCTGTAAAATGGGGGAAAGATACGTCAACCTTTCTTCCTACCCCCACTGGGGTACCCCAGGGATCTATCCTTGGTCAAATGCTGTTTAACATCTTTATTAATGATTTCCACAAAGCCATACCCAATACCAAAATTGTGCAATATGCAGGCGATTCTACCTTAATCTGCACCTCTTACCTCCCTGAACTTCAAACTATGACCCAAACTGCTTTCTCTACCACAAAAAAATGGATGCTTCAAAACCACCTATCAGTAAATGCCAATAAATCCAAAATTCTATTGTTCTCTCACACAAAATCTACCCCTCTTGATAAAAGCTCATTACAAATTATTAGCCAAAATGACTCTACTATTGAGGTTGTTCCCTCTGTCAAACTACTTGGGATTAACATTGACGAACACCTAAAATTCAACACTCACATCCAGCAAAACATCAAGAAAACCCACATAAAACTAGGTATGCTATACGGGAACATTCACTTTCTCTCTCCTTCCACCAGACAAACACTTGCCACTACCTATCTACTCCCCTCACTAATGTATGGCGCTCCTGTATTAACAAACATATCTTCTGCTCTTACCTCAAAATTGGAGTAAGATTTCTAAATTTGCTACCAAAGCCAAATTCTCCTCCCATCATTGCATTTCCCTTCGTTTGTTAAATTGGCTTGAACTCTCTAACCATCTTAACTATCTTCAAATAACTGCAGCGCACAAACTAATTTTTCAACCAGCTGAGTGCCCTGCTCTCTCCACCATCCTTCTACCTTACTCCCCTCAAAGAACTCTTAGATCTACTCACCAAAACCTAATCACTGTCTGAAAACCCAATCGTCCCACTGGTCAGCTACTGCTATCATTTTCGTTGGCTAAAAAATGGAATTCTCTTCCTTCCCCTCTTAGGACTTGTGAAAACTTTGAAAGTTTTAAAACTCAGCTACATGCTTTCCTCTCCTCTAACAAGAAATGCAACTGCATGTTCCCCACCTAGTCTAATATATCACTCCTCCCTTAAACTCCTGGCTAACTTTAAGTACTATCTAACCTTAAAAATTGTACATATTGCAAATATCTTATTTGTACTATGTAACAAAAGAACCTATGCCTGCTCTCTAATATGATATGAAATTGTAAATTGCATTTTCTACACTATGGTTGTATCTGTAACTAAACTTTGTAATTGTGGAGCTTTTCTGTTATTTGTAACTAAACCTTGCAATTGTGGGGCTTTTCTCTCTGGGCCTTCACTGAAAATGGGTTCCCTGAGCCCAGTGGACCTCCCCAGTCATCAAACTGGAAATAAATAAATATAACACTGTGATGGAGCTAGTCATTCTGAATTGCAATATTCATGTTTTTTTTTTTTCATAGAGGGTAATCTCCTGACTATGTCACATATGTGTGTTTGATTAGTTGCATTGACACTAGACAGAATGGGGGAAGGATGGAAATGAGTACCCAACACCAGGCCAGCCATAATCTTGAGAGGGGGTGGCATCTTGACTCAATGCTCTTAGAAGAAGTACCCCCCGACAGAAATGAGATTAGCAAGCCCATGCTGTAACAGTGCATTACTTATGAAGGAAGTATGTGTCCTTTACAATTAGCAGTTGATGAACTTGCAACCACTGTTGGGGGTGGTAAGATAAGGAGAATCTGATCTTCCCCATGTGCAGATGGGAGATCCAGTTCCCAATTTACTCAGTTCTTGCCTGCAAAGAATGAATGGGATGTAGGCTTCTCACCACCAGGGAATAAACAGATTGGTTAAGCAGCCATGTTGGTAGGGCTAGATTGACAGGGGGGCAGGAAATTAAAAAAAAACAATGTTCTCATAGGTTTGTTGGGATTATAAACATTATTTCGATACATTTGATAAATATGATGACATCCTGAATGGAAAAACAACTTTGTGTGGAGTTAGCAGGATTCTGATAAGCTGGGTTAATACAAGAAAATAAAAGTATTTTGTGGCCTGTTTGAAAAAAAAAAAAATGGTTGCATATAATGAATCCAGAGGTATATGAAGTCTGTTTTGAATTAATTCAACCACTTTTTCTCCATTTACATGCTCAATCCAGTTGAGGATCATGTGGAAGTTGGAGCCCATTTTGGCATTCATTGTGAGTGTAAGACTGGGGAAAGAGTCCTCATCAAGGTAGCAGCTAATCACATGATTTGCACACACAAATTCTTCCACACATTGTATGTACCCCTACATATAATTTGGCAATTAAAGTTTCACCCTCAGCATCTGTTTAGGATGAAGACAAAAAGCAGATCACCTGTGTAAAATCCAGACAGGCAGATAGCGGATGTGCAGACTCTGTGCAAAATGCATCACCGATTTCTGTGATGTAGCAATGCTAAACACTGTACCATCATGCTGCCCTTAACTGAAAAACACACAGAGGTCACTCTGCTGGAATAGAGGGATAAAGCCTTGATTATGGCCTAGCCAACCCAGGTTTAGTTAGTGGCTCAGATGACTAATGGAGCAGCTCTCAGGGATGGGCATTGTCATTCTTTGTGAGAGGACAGCTCTGTTGGGTGTATCCTGTGATGATTCCTGGTGGAAGCTGGGGAGGTCACAACTGGGAAATGTGCTGCAAAGGGGGATAGGGTGGGGGCATGGCTGACATGCAGTGAAGTATTGCATGCCACCATTTGATGCTCCCCCCTTGAATGCTACGATAGATACCATGAGGAGGTCATGAAATTATCCCTCTTGGCAGATGTAGATAGTCATGCCTCTAGGATTCCCTTAAGAGCCATGCCAGTGCTATTAGAAGAATTCTGGGGTTAAGACATTGCTGCTAGACCCATAGATGGATGTGGTACATTAGTAGACATCTGAAGAATGATGCACTGATGAAAAAAAGCTTCCCCAAAAAGAAATGTAAAAAAACACAGAAGAGAATTAGGAGGAAGGAATGGAGGTAAAGACTGAAAGCATAACAAGGAAAACTGGAAAGGCTCACCCAGACTCTGCCACAACTTATTGCAAGGGAAAGCTTAGTTTGATTTTTTTATTTATTTTTATTTTTTATTGCTTTATTGCTGCCTTCTGTTATGTATATTGTGATTTATTTTTTAGTGACTTTTAGCTGCATTCTGCTTTTATAATCCAAATAACAATAAGTACCACAGGAAAATGTACACTCCTGAGCAGAAAGCACAGAAATAAAATCATAAAAAATAAGGGAAACTGCTCAGGTGCAAAACCATGCAGAAAATAGCAAGCAGCATACAATGAGTCTCCTCAGACCAAAGTCATATAAATCACACCAAACAGCATACGACAAGTCTCTTCAGACCAGGAATATACGAATAATCCAATCCAATGAAGCTAAATGCTGTTAACTTCTTTAAAACCAAATCTTTTATTAGCAGATATTTGGTAAGTGCTTTCGCCAAAGTGGCTTCTTCAAACCATAAGAGTATAAAGCAGTTCAAGACACACCTTATATACATTCAAGTACACCTTCAATTACTAATTAAGTCTAATGATGACATCATAATTAAAGCATACACATTTAAAGTAAACAATCAAATAGTATTACAATACACCTATACAAGGAGTAAAGACAAAATATTTAAAACATTATTTCTGCATAAAAATGGACATCACTTAAGCATCCTAAAGATATTATATAAATAATATCTTTCATTAATCCATCAATAAGACAATTTATTATAAATAATAAAAAATGTTTAAAAAACTATTTAAAATGAAACCCTCTTTTTTTAAGAGCTGGTCTTAAAGGGACCTTATCATTAAGACCAGGGTGAATATGTGCTTGCAGTCTGATAATTCAGTTAGTTTCATTTCTTTCGGTATAATTCCTTAGGTCCCCTCCCCTCAAACTAGGTGTATTAATATATAAAACTAAAAACTTAAAAGTATGTGAATTGTTGGTTTCTAAAACATGTTTAGACAAAGCATTGGTGTTTGACCGAATACGGATCTGATATAAATGCTCCCTCACCCTGTCCTTAAGCCTTCTATCGGTTTTACCGACATAGAAGGCAGGACAAGAAGTGCATAAAGCGAGATAAACTACATGTTCCGTATCACAACTAGCACTGACATCAAAGCTAAAAAATTGAGATGTATTGGGATGTATAAACATGTTCAATTCACATATAAATGTGCAAAAATTACACGTATTACATGGTTTGGTGCCTAAATGACTTCTATTTTCATGGAATGAAGTAGCATTAGTATAACATAAGAGTCTATGTAAATTCTTCTTGTTTTTAAATAAAAATTGTGGGTATTCACCCACAATTTCCCTAATATTAGCGTCAACTGTTAAAACATTCCAATGCTTACACAAGATGTCTCTTATTTGGTAGAAATCCTGTGAGTAGAATAATGAGATTTTTTGTGTTGGTACATTGACGTTGGTGGCATTGCTTTCTGTAGTATAATATTCATTGCCCTGCTTTGAAAAATAAGGGCATGCCCTATCTAATCTAAAGTTCTCTATACACTGAAAACCTATAGAAATTTCATCTTCTTTGTATTTCCTCGTTAATAATCTTTTATGGAGGGTTACCAATTCAGTCTCAAAACTACCTGGCATAGGGTTTAACCTAGATGCCCGGATTGCCTGACTTTTAATAATATTGGTAAAGACATATCTAGGATGCATACTTTCCCTGTGTAATAATGTATTTTTATAGCAAGGTTTTATGTATACACCTGTGTTAAGTTTACCATTGCTAAGGTGTTCAATATGAACCTCCAAGAAGGGGATGCTACAAGTTGAGACTGTCAAAGTAAATTTCAAAAAAACTAGTAAATTAATTGATTTCTTCAAAGAAACTATTCAACTCATCCTCACTACCATTCCAAAGAAGAAACAAATCATCCACAAAACATCTATAAAATATGGCATGTTTCTTGTAAAAGGGTGAAGGAAAAAACTTCTGCTTTTCCCACATAGCCATGACTAGGTTGGCATAAAAATCGTATACATCTCTTTGGAGCTTATGTTTCTTCTGTTCTAATAATCGCTTTTTGAACAGAGAAACACTATCTACCAATCGATCAAATAACGGCTCAATAACAGTATCATTAAAGTTTTGATATAAGTCAATTTGTTGCTTTTTAATGAGTTCTTGTAGTCTGCTTTCTTCTGGTGCAAAAAACTCATTGAGAAAAGTCATGTAATTAATGCTCATCTCAATGTTAAGCTGTTGTCAGCGATACAACAACTCAGGGTAAGTGTTTCCTGTTGTCGGCATCTTTAAGATTCTGAGCCCTCTGGGAATTATTCTTTTCTTAATGCATGCTTCAAAATGAAATGATTTTAATTCTGTTTTTAATTGGATATTTATTCATTTGTTATTTATTTATTTTATTTTACATTTGTTAACCAGGATAGTTCATCTGGGTATGAGCCCATTTTCATCGGAGGCCCCCGGGGAGAAAAGCTCTATAAAACAATACTTATATATATGCAATACTATAAAAGGAGCAAATACAGTAATATTTTGAAGTAAGTATAAATATACATTAGCATCATTAAGTATCACTTCAGATCTATTGGTAAAAATATTTTACAGTGATACAAAAGAAGCATCAAAATGTTAGGAAAAAGACTTATCTCATAGAGGGTAAATTGAGAGAAAGTGGGTTATAAGTCAGGTTAGTTGAGGAAATGAACAGTAAAGAAAAGGAGATTGTAAGAAGACGATATATCAGATATCTAAGTAGGGGGTTAAAGATAGGGGGTAGGCCTACAGGGACGAGATTGTCCTGCAGTGATACACGAGCAGTCTTTTAAAACAACACCTACATCAACACATACAGTCACATCTCATGGAGCTTCTACTGCTAAACCCATAATGCAAGCCACCACACAATCCAACATTCTCTGGAATATTCAGGAACTACTCTAAGGCTAACTTCCTACTATTAAGTGATAACCTGGCAAAATGTTAAGCCCCCATAAACCCTGAGAACACTGCTGCCTACACAGAAATGTTCACAGAAACCTTATACAAGCATGGTAATATCTGCTTAGAGGCAGCTGTAAGAAGTACAAATCTAACTAAAACAACAAGGCACCAGTGTGGAATTACATCACTAAGCTGTATAACAAAATGAAGAAAATCATGGCAAAAATTAGGAGGTGCAGCACCCAGCAGGATAAAAGCATTCTCATCAAACTAAACAAACAAGTCAGAGGGCAAATAAAGTCTACCAAAGCCAAAGCCAAATTTGAGGTAAATTTGGCCTTCCAAGCCAAGGACAACCACAAGGCATTCTTTAGCTATGTCAGCAACCTGAAAGGCAATACAGAATTGTGTGTGCAGCTCATTGTAAATGGAGCCACTTATACTGACCCTGAAGATACAGCAAACCTAAGGGCTGTCAAATTCAGTTCCAACTTTAACCCTTTCTCCCTCTCAACCTTTCCTAAGAAAATACCAGCAAATATTACCCCCCCCTGCTATCACTAGGGAACAGGTCCTTAATGGTCTCTCTAAGGGCATGAGCACTCCATCGATGGGCCCAGACAATATTCCAGAATGCCTTCTAAATAGCATGAAACATGACCTATCAGGCCACCAGGAATTGATATTGAACTGTAGCCTGCAGACAAGCTTCATGCCTCATGAATGGAGAACAGCACAAATGTGGGCCATCTATAGAACCTGGGAACAACAGAGCCATAAATCTCACTAGTCTCATATGCAAAGCCATGGAAAGAATTATCATTATCAATAATGAGACACTGGATGCTACCCAGATTGGTTTTATATAGGGCAGGTCATGCATACTCAACCTGGTGGACTTCTTTAAGAAGGTCACCGAAGCAATGGCTGAGGGAAAAATGTTTCACACTGCCTACCTTGACCTGGCCAAGGCTTTTGACGCAATACTCTACTTGTGAATTGTTGACAAACTCAAGAAATTAGGTACAAACTCTTATGTCACCTGGTAGATAGCCAACTGGCTCACAGACCAGACCCAAGAAGTTAGAACTGGGGAGTCCACTTCTACAAAGAGGCCAGTCATAAGGAGAGTCCCTCAGGGATCAGTCCTGGGACCAATCCTTTTTGGCATATACTTCTCTGAAGTCAAGCCCAATGTGAATGGTTTCTAACTGACTAAATTTGCAGATGATTGCAAATTAGGCATTTTGTCGTCAAATTGCTTATTGACAGATGTTCACCAGGAAGCATGACATGGACAAATCATTGGTGTCAGAGCCATGGATTAAAACTAAATGCAATGAAATGCATAATAGTATCCTTTGGAAAGTCATCCACCCTTGTTAACTGGCATATTGATGACACACCCTTAAGCATTGACCCAGTAGTCAGGGACTTGTGGACACACATAGACAATAATCTAGCCTTTGACCATCATGTGTCTACAGTACTGAGGAAATCATTATGTGTTGTGTAACTTGTAAACAAAGGTATGGCATCTAGGTGCAAGGAAGTCACTGTTCCATTGTATTCAGCATTCAACAAACCTGTCATAGAATACAATGCACCCTTTGGTATGTACCTAACCAGGCATATCCAACAATTGCAACATCCACAGAGGTTCCTCACTAAAAGAACACAGGGTGTAAGTAGCATGTCCTACACAGACTGTATCAAGGCCATATCTCTGTATTCTGTCTCCTACAGGCTGTTGAGGGGAGATCTATGCTTAGCATAAAAGGTATTGTCAGACCCCACTTTGATGGACCTCCTTTATATCCACAAAATAAACAACAGCAGAATTACCTCTTATAAAGACTTAAACCATTCCTGCGGTAAAAATAGGAGCTGCTGGGGAGGCAGGTATGTACCCAGAGACTACCCCTTCTCTGGAACAGACTCCCCATCCATGTGAAGCAGAGTTCCTTCCAAACCCAATTTAAGATTAACTTGGACAATTGGAAGAGGAATAGAAAATTCATCTCTGGTTTGGCAGTGTCTATATTACAAGACTGAATGCTTAGGTGATTGAACACCTAAACATCAAACTTCTAATATCGAACCCAAAAACGTCGAACAGTGTAGGAAAGCATGTCGGTCAGCCATGAAAAAAAAAACTTTACACACAAACTGAGGGCCTTCACCCCCACACCCCCCTAACTAAATATACCAACTTCGAGATTGTTCTACAGTAGACAAAACAGCAAAATCTGGCAAACAGCCAAGGGAAATCTTTCCCTGCATTAAATCTGCCATTCTCTGTTTTTTGCTTTCAATATTACAAGTTCGATGTTTAGGTGTTCAATCACCTAAGCATTCGATCATGTAATATAGACCCGTTTGGCACCTATGTTCATAGGTTCATAGGTTGGTACTAGGCTATCGGCCCAAGGGCCTATACAAGCCTAATCATAACAGTTTCCTGGCTATTTCTTCCCACAATATTTACTTCCCTGGACCCCTGTCTAGCAGAGCAACTGACATGATCCCCGGGGTGAATTTCCTAGCTCCCATCCAATTGTCAAGGTTCCTTTTGAAGAGGGGCAAAGTGGTGCTCTGCTTGACATGTATGGGCAGTTTGAGGAGTCTCTGGGTCAGGAACCTATCCCTCCAGTATGTTTTCTTCATTGTGATGACAAGGTTTAGATCCCTGGAGTGTGTGGCTCTGAGGGATTGAGATTTCTTTAAGTGTAGCATGTCCAACAGCTTTGGGTTTGACACGGCCTTGTACGTTAAGCAGAGATTGCCTCTGAGTAGACAATATCCAACAGAGTATAGCTGGAGTTTTTTTAGATGGTCAGCATAGGGTATTGAAAGAGCTCCTAGATCAATTGTCAAACAAAGCTCTTTGGACTCTTCTACTTGCCCAGATCAATAATTGTCAAATTACTTTCTAACTGACACAGGCAGCCTGTAAATTGTTCATCTCCCAGGCCCCCGACTGAAGATGTTTCACCTCCTAAGCCACTGCTTACACTTACCAAGGGTACCAGAACTTGTCAGAGATTTGGGATACATGGCTAGGCTTAAAACGTCCCTTGTGGTCATTAGCCTGGTAAACACTCATGAACCTATGAACCTATAAGATAGTAGTGAGCAGGTGATCAATCATCTAGAAAGTTGATGCTAGGAGGAAAATTATGGCTAACAATTCACTAGACGAAAAGATGTTTTATGGAAATAGTCCAAGAAAGATAGAAATAATTTCTCTCAGTGATGTAAACAGACCTATCCAATATTATCTGCATTTAGCATTGTTTAAAATAACAAAGTGGAGGTGGAACCTAGATGCAGTGAGATAACAGCTCTTTTCAGAGCTCTGCAGTTTTTAGATTATTATGACAGGATTTTTTATAAAAACACTATTTGTTATATTCTATATGATACATAAACATCGTATCTCATATATTGCTCATATTCAAATTTGAGATAATTTTGTTAAATATTTCTTGTCAAATTATTAGTGGGTATTTGTCTTTTCTATAACTTTTTCAAGCCATAATGAGTAACTCTAAAAATAATCACGCACACTTATCTCTCAAGAAAGAAATACATCAAATAGCATCATCCCTGCAAGACTTGTCAGTCAAAATAGATGAACTTCAAGAAAATCTTTTGGAAGTTAAAGAAAACATCGTGAAACAAACAAATATTCTCATGGACTTACATCAACAATTACAAACTAAAGTTTCAGATCTTGAGTATGCTTTAACTGACTTGGATCAATGTCTCAAAGAAAATAATTCTCTAACAGAGTCTTCAAAAATATAATACTTGGTTACTGGAAAAAGTGGACGAAACAACCTGAATACGAAAAACTCTAAATCTTCAGGATCATTTGGCATTGAAAGAGCTCATAGATCAATTGGCAAACAAATCTCTTTGGACTCTTCTACTCATCCCAGATCAATAATTGTCAAATGACTTTCCTGCTTGCATAAGGAGTTACTTTTAAAATCAACCTGGTCACAAGCTCAAGTTAAATATGGACAATCTACATCAGATTTGACAATGACTATTCATCTAAAACAACAGAATTAGGAACAAATTTTGGCTACTCATTAAGTCTTTCAAACAAAATAATATCAAAGTGCAAATAATTTTTCCAGCAAAAATAATAAATGTCTTCTGGTATTAAAGTCTTTAACACAGTAGAAGAAACATGATTTTTCATCAAAAACAATGATTTCATCTCATTAACTGAAGAAATGGAATGGATATCATCTTCTTCTAAAAGATCTTCAGATAAACCCAACTGGACAAGTGTTACAAAGAAGACAGTTTCAATGATTCCACAGTTAAAAAAATAATAATGTTATTTTTACAACTAAAGTGTATTCATATGTTACAAACTTCTTCTTTCAGCTTTTTCCTGGTTAGGGGTCACCACAGCAGATCATCTGTCCGTTCATGATTGGCAGTGGAGTTTTACAGTGTCAAGTTGCCCAACCTTCCACAGAAGGCACACACATGCACACACTCACACCCAGGGCCAATTTAGAGTGTCCAATCCACCTACTGCATGTCTTTGGGATGTGGGAGGAAACCGGAGCACCCAAAGGGGACCCACGCGACCACAGACAGGACATGCAGACTCCGCACAGAAGGCACCCCAGCCGAGAATCGAACCGGAGAACTTCTTGCTGTGAGGCGGCAATGCTAACAGCTGCACCACTGTGGCCACCCTATTCATATGTTACAAACATTGCTTCTTATTCACTTATTTTCATAAGGCAAAGTATTTTTAATATCTTTGTTTTTGTTTCCATCTTCTTATATTTAGTCTAGTATTTACAAACTTGTGACTTATGTTCATTGATTCATACACATAACTTATTCTAAACTCATTACACTCTTTCTTCAACACTTAGTTGCATATTAATTTTTAACTATTTGATATCTGAATTAGTATGCTACATAATTCAGTGATATTTATAAAATATAATAAACTTTTATAGTTGTTTTTCTTTTTATCTTTTTATACTATATACATCTAATTATTTTATGCTACTATAGCGTTATATTTTAATTTATAATACAGTAAGCTAGAATGGTTATAGTTACAGTCATAGAGAAAGTTACAGTAATCCCGTGTTCCACAAGATTAATATGTAAGGTAATTTTGCTTTAACTTCACCATCTCTCTCATATTCCTCTTGGTTAAATGTTTTAATATTATTATGGAACTGGGAGAGGGGTTTAAAGAAGGAATAATGCTTGCATGGGTGTGTTAACATTACATTTTTTTTATTTACCATATAAACTTGTGGTAATTGTGAATGGTTTCCTTCCCGGGTCTATATTATATTTTTGAAACGGCATTACAGCGAATGCCATTTCAACGACACATAAAGAGCAAAATTCAAAAACAGTGAAACCTAGGGAAAAAAAACATTAGACACACAATACACAACACACCAGTTAAAACATGTGCCCCCAAATCCCCCCCAACTAAATATACCAACTCCAAGATCGCACTACAGTGCGATAAAGGGCAATGTCATGGCTCAGGCCAAGTGATTTTTTTCCATAGGAAAAAAATCACTACCTGAGCTTTTGCTGTTTTTGAATTTCTCTCTTTATGTGTCATCAAAACAGCATTCACTGCAATCCCTTTTCGACAATATACTATAGACCCTCTTTCCCTCTTTGTTGGTTTAACGGTGGTGTTTGGTTCTGGACATCTAATTGTTTTCAGTTTAATTATGATGATGTCATTTACCTTTCTTAATATGTAAAATAATGAAATTTATCTTGATGGATTGTGCCAGTGATTATTGTCATTCTCAGTGTTTTTCTTCTCTCTTTAGAAAATAGCGAATACTTTTGACGTCACGAGCTTGATTATTCCTGCGAGTTAAAAGAGAAGGTAAATCAAGCTGAAGTTCATTGGTACTGTGACTGCTAGGGTTAGAAAGCTTTAAACAGTTTGGTGTGTTTGTGCCCCTTCATAAATCTTTTACATGGTTACATTTTAAACTCTACTCAACTGTTGATTTCAGCGTGCACTCCTTTCACAGCAGCTGATTTGGAGGTGTAGGGTTCTCTATGAGACTGCAGATTCCTTATATTCTGCATTGAATACAAATGCCCTTAGAAAAATGTTTAGAAATATTAATGTTCTGACAAATGTAATATGGGGGTAAGTGGCATGCAGGTAGAAACAATACCTTTTAAAAGAGAATGTGTATTGAGAAGGGACGTGCATGTCAGTATGCATGTGTGTGTTTATGTGACATGCTGAAAGCGTGTATTTGTTAATTTCTCCTCATATTAAGTCAGTTAATTTTGAAAGCTTAGTACAGCTCTTCAACTTTCTGTTTATTACATTGGGAAGTAGTATAGTGTGTGAGTGTGTATTTGAGGTGGATTTATTTTCTGGAGGCAGATGGGAACTGTTTCATTGCAGGAGAAGGCTTGACACCAGGAATTGCCTCCAAGAGAAGCATGCTGTTTGAATTTAGTAACTGATTCAGGATGAGTTTCAGGCAAACACAAAAAAGTATCATGGGCTAGCTAGAGAGAATACACATTCCCAGGGATTCACTAATCTTCCATGCAGAAATAAGTTATTCCTACATGGAAACGACCATTTAAGGGTAGCACGGCAGCTCGCCATGCATAGAAATGAAGGCGCGCTGGCTCTGCTCCTAAACGAACATGGAGCATGGACGAGTGCAGGGTGTGTCTGAGAGCAGAGCTCTCACAATACACACTCCCCTGCACTCAAGAAATGCCACTCGGCAATTACAATGAGCAAGAATGCTCATAGGAGGCTGCATACCTCCCAACTGTACAAATCATCTCAGAATGTCCAGATTTGTTGGCCATACAGCACCTCATTTGTCCTGGCAAATCAATGGGATGATCTCAGGATTGAAGTTGGTAAATAATGGCATACATTTCAGTGTCAGTCTCCAAATCCATCAGAAAACGTATGTTAAAACAAACCTGTTACACTAGCAACTTTCCCAAGTTTATAAGAGCAATAATTAAAATACGTCCGTAGTTGGACCTCATGTTGTCAAGCTTTGTCCAGATAATGTGCATGAAGAGGTTGAGGGTTATGGGAGGTTGCTAGGATGTCTGCCAAATATGAAGATGCATGCAGGAATCCACAGCAAAAAGTGAAACCTGTCCCTTCCTAGATAAAATAGCAGTAGAGATTTTTTTTTATCAAACAGATTAAATTTAACCATAGGTGCACAAGTTTGCCCATCGCTTAGCTATGCATACTGTAGCTTAAATAGCACAAGAAGATAAATAGCAAGATACATTCAACTGAAGCAGTACTGCAATAGTGCAGAGGTCAGAGTGCTTGCTTTATAAGCAATCAGTCCTGGTTCAATTCTCACTGTAATAAACTCCATTTTCCATGTGAAATCACTTTATGAACATTTTTTTTGCTGTATAACTTACTAAATAACATATATTTGTGAACTGGAGTACTGAATTAAGTGCAGATGTGAAGTGCCATTGTAATAATGAGGTAAAATTGGGTTCCTATTACATGATCGCAGACGCATTCTGTCGAATGCATCTTGATCGAACATAAAACAGCGAAAAGGCAAAATAGCAAAGCGGCTTTTAAGCAAATTCTTTCACTGGTCACTTTCATTACTTTGCCATTTTTGGCACTGTAGTGTGATCTTGGAGTTGGTATATTTAAGTAGGGGGATTGTGGGGGCACAGCCCCCCACATTGGTGTGAGGTAGCCCCCACTTTATGTAATGTTTTAAAGTTTTTTTTTTGTTTTTTTTTGAAACAGTGATTTTTTTTAATTGGAAAAAAATTTGCTGTTCGGAGGTTTCAACACTGTAAGCTTTTGCTTACATGTGGTCGATTAATCATCGTTCACTTTTTTAAGCATTCAATGGTGTAATATAGACCCGTAGAATCCACAGATAAATACACATGCCCCATACAGTATATGTGCACATGAATCAGGGATAGGATACTAAATGAAGGTATAATGTGTAATGAATGATAAATCCATAGAGTGTCCAAATCTACCACTTTCCCAAAACCCATGTTTCATTTCTGTCTAAATTAGTGTGGGGGTAAGCAGGAGTAAACAGTTTTAAGCAGTAGTAAGTGGGTTTAAGCCCATTTTTTCAGGAGTAAGCAATGCGCACACAGGTTAAGCAATTTTGAAGTTAACTCTCTGTAAGCATATTTAACAGGAAGTTAGCATTGCTTACCGTCATGCAAACCCACGCACAACTGCTTACAAGTGCTTAAAAGTGCCTTAATCACTCTGTATCCAACAGACACTGCTCTGCCCAGCAACAAAATAAAGAGCTCTTGCAGGGCTTGAACCCAGGACCCTGTAAATTACAGTCACAACAGTTAATCAGTATGCCATCACGGCAGTATTTAAAATTGAGGTATCCCCAAACAGATCCTCACTATAGCAAAAATCACAATTTACATGTGAAAGGAATCTATATACAGTTTTATGTTGTATAACCTATTACATAACATAAATTTGTGAACTGGAGTACTGCCTTAAGTTCGGATGTGAGGTGTAATTGTAATAAAGTGGTGAAATCCCTCAATAAACAGAAGGACCCCGTACAGTGTACGTACACATGAATCACGGATACTAAACAAATATATAACATGTAATGAATGATAAATCAATGCCAAACAGCAAATGGTGTGCAAATTTAAAAATAAGCAACGCTAAGCATTGCACACCCCTGCTTACTAGGTGTAAACAATGTGTAGGCCAGCTATATCAATCTACCCATTGGTATACCCCTTTAAGTAATGCCAACCTTAGGAAAGCAGGTTTGCCCATAGCTTAGCATTTTCAAAACCATCCAATCATGGCAAGCTGCAGGAAATCAGCCCTATTTAAATCCCACAGGCGGGAATACATCTCATTAATGGTTGCAGTTTCCTCCTGTAGGCACTATGGCTGGTGTGGGAGAAGGATTGTGCTTCTGGGCACAGCGCTGGGGCATCCAGGGCCAGTACCAGGGTTCCCAATATAAAGCGGAAGCCTGGGACCATCTTGCCTGTGACATCACCAGTGCTACTGGCATCCCTCGAACTGGTGAGTAGGTCAGGCATCACTATGCTGACCTGAAACAGAGGAAGAGGGAGCTCTTGGATCAGTGGATCCAAGAAGCTAGGCAGTTGGGTGATGTCCCAGCCATCTGTAACTACTCATCCTACCACCTGTTTAATAATTGCCAGCTCATGCATATTATGGATAGGTATGGCTAATTATTCCTCTTATGTGTTTGACAGTGGAAGATGAGTAGGCTGTGAATCAGGAAGTCCATGCCTGTAGGCTGCAGAGGCTGTGTTGTGAGGCAGGCTAGTAATAATCTTGCATGGACTGTCATAAGAAATAAATCTAAAAGTAGTAGAAAGTTAATTGCCAGTATAAAACCGGTATTGTGTATGGCATGTACTGAATAAACCCGACAATATGGCAGGAAGAGTCTGATATAGGTTGTATGTAAATAAAAGGGTAACAGCCTGGCAATAAGGTCTAACTCCTGGACTGCTTGTGTTTAATCTGGTATCATATGGTAATGTAGTGTTGCAATCTCTTAATAGTACTGTTGTATTAAGCACTGTTACCCACACTGTGCTACATAAATAAAATGTGTAGGAATGTCTGTATACGACTGTTGTAATCACAAGGTCATATTGTACAACTGAGAGAGACTTAGAAAACAGAGAAAAGATAGTCTGCATAATCCAAATAGCACACTCAACTGAGACATGAAGTGTTGTTTTTTTTAGTACACCGCCATGGTTCGAATCCTGAGAGTGATAGTAAGCTGTATGCAGAATCATACCCCTCAACTGTACAGACATTGTCAGAAAGTCCAGATAATTGGCATAATTCCCCTGCCAGTCACCCTGTCCCCCTGGCAAATCAGTGGGATGATCCCAGATGTTTAGGCAGCAAATAATTGCATACAACTGGTTGTCAGACATCGTAACTGTCAGAAATATATCTATAAGAACAAACCTGTCACTCTAGTAGCTCACCAAATTGTTATGAGAGTAATAAGCAAAGCATATCCCATCTCCACCCCCATGTTGTGAAGCTATGACCAGAGTGTGTACAGTAACAGAGTGAGATGTATGTGCATAATAATAATGTGGAATCTGGTAATATGTGTGGCAACATTCAGGTAGTGTTAACAAACATTTCCCCCCACAGGTCTGTCAGATATAAAAACTGTGCCTAGAAATAAAAGATTGAAATCCTGGACTGGTACTGTTTAGTCTGGTATTGAATGGCAGTGTTAGTGTTGCAGTTTCTCTGAATAATAAATTATTACTCATCACTTTCATCCATACAGTGCTACATAATAAAACTGTCTAGGAAACCCTGTATAAGAGTGTTGTAATTACAAGGTGAGACTGTAAAACCATAGGAGAGTTATAGACAGAAATCAGAGAAGAGACATACAGCAATATCCATATACGACACTCAACTGTGATGTACACTGTTTTATTTTTAGCAGACACAGCCATGGTTTGAATCCTGGGAGTGGTAGTAAGCTGCATGCAGAATCATACCCCTCAACTGTACAGATTTGTCCAGAATGTCCAAATAATTGGACAATATCCGCTGCCTGTTACTCTGTCCCCCTGGCATACCAGCATGATGAGTTTTGACATTTAGGCAGCATTTAATGTCATATAACTGACTGTCAGACCTGTAAATATTCAGAAAATGTATATGAAAACAAACCTGTCATTGTAGCACCTCACAAAAGGTTTATGAAGGCAATAGTCAAAATATGTCCCAGTTTCACCTGCATGTTGTCAAGGCATGCCCAGAGTGTGTGCAATAACAGATAGAGAGGTATATGCATAACATCAACCTGGAATCTGGGAATATGCATAGAAACAGTCAGGCAGTGATAACAAACAATACTTCCACAGGTATACCAAGTAAGAGGTGTATACTGAAGGTAAAACACAGTTCATGTATATAGCTGTCTACAACCACACCACTGTCCAAACTAAGGCCATAGGCTATTGTAATAATACCTGTAGGGTACAGATTACAGCACTGACTAAGAAAGTAATGAGAACTACAGGGATATACAAGTTGTTAATTGACATATCCCCACCCCCCCCACCATATCTGCCACAATAATCTAAATACATAACTCAATGGGTATGCGTACAATTAAATCTACTGTTGGGACATATGTCCTATTGTTTGATAAATATTTAAATTTTTTTCTATGCATGTGCCATGTTGAAATACTCCCAGATTGGTGGCATACTGCCATCAATGTATCTGCATGCTGTTGTAATGGCCACTGTGGTTCCATATATGCATTTGTTCTGTTTGCTATGCAACTGTTCCATATCTGGTGTTTTGGGCTAATGGGAATATTTATGCATGCTGTTATACCTAATCCTGGAATGTGTTAACTATTATTAACCCACATATGTTCTAAAATTGAAACAACATAGCACATTTGGGAAGGTCGGTCCCAGCGGACCCACCTCTCCCACCTCATCTGGCCATGGCACTGGGCACCAGCACATCAGGGACCCATTCCAGGACCTCCTCATCCACTGGTCATGCAACACCTTCAGGTGGAACTGCCTCAGGGATGGAGCTCTCGCCCCCCTGGGAGCGGGAGCGGACAGGATACTGTCACCCATCGGGCTGTCTGTCTGGTGTATAGCGAAGCTCTTAATAGGGAGTTCAGAGATCTTGTGCCAGTGACTCTGGGCACAGCTGGGAAGGTCAGCCTGCCTCTTACCCAGCCCCCACAACCACAACTTTGGGGCTCTGAAGGTTCAGTGGTGACTGCCCATGTGGGTGGGACCTCAGTCCCACTGTTTCCATTAGGGGACTCATGGGCTTCTGACTTCCAAACACCCCTCCACATCCAAGATGTTTACCCCCCAAATGTGTCATATACCACCCCTGTATGCTGTCTTATTTGCCTTGACAGTCATCCTACCCAACTTACCTCCCAAAATATACTTACTATCCCTCCCTAGAATCCCACTCTCAACTTAAAAAAAAGGGCAATCCATTCCCCCCAAATAAATCTCGCCCCATACATAGTTGTCCATTTCACACACATGTCCACTGGACACATGTAATCTGGACTAATTGGCTTCACAACATATTATTGTTGTCCTCACCCCTCTCTCAATGGTATGAGTGTCCAAATCTACCTATAAATCAATGTATATGCAGAGCTGTTGATGTAGAAGAAATGGGCAGATAAGGACCTTCCCTAAACCTGTCCTGCACATCCCTAGCTATTTACCTTACTGTCTTTTCTTCTTTGCGCCTCTTTTTCACCATTTTCCTATCAACCCTTTTCTTTCCTTTTAAAGAAATTAGCATGGGGGTAAGTGGGAGTAAGCACTTTTAAGCAGCAGTAAGCGGATTTAAGCCTGTTTGCATGGGGGTAAGCAATACCTACACAGGATAAACAATTTAGAGGCCAACTGACTGTAAACATTTTTAACCTGAAGTTAGCATTACTTACCGTCACGCAAACCTGTGCAAACCCACTTACAACTGCTTAATAGTGCCTTAATCAGTCTGTATCCAATGGCCCTTGCTCTGCCCAGCAACAAAATACTCATCCTTTGCAAATCACGAACACAGGACCCTGCATACCATAGCCAAAGTGATTTACCACTAAGCTATGTCAGATATACATAGCCCCCAGCTCTTAAATGTAAAACACTACCTAACCAGCACAATCATGCAACAGTACAGGAAATACTTATACATGATGAATATGTGTGTGTGTGTGTGTGTGTGTGTGTGTGTGTAAAAGCGTATGTATATATATATATATATATATATATATATATATATGTATATACATTTATAGATATATATGTCTATATACATATATATATATATATATATATAATGATATTTATATAGTAAAATATATATATATATATATATATATATATATATATATATATATATATATATATATATATATATATATATATATATATATATAAAACATACATATATGGATCTACTGTATAAGTTTGAAAATACACTTCTTTGAACTCACACAGTAGACCCTGGATTACGCGAAAGTGCACTTAATCGAAAGTGCACTTTCGTGAAACCCGCTTCAGCGAACGGGCTACTACTGATTTTAGTAGTAGTTACGGACCTTAGGGTTAGGGCACAGGTCATGGTAAGGAGATTGCTAGTAGGGCTATCCCCTTACCATGACCCACTGTCTAATCCTAAGGTCCGTGACTACCGCACCACAGTGGAGGACTATCCCCTTACCATGACCCGCACAATAACCCTAAGGTCCGTGACTACCGCAACACAGTGGAAGATATGGCATGTTTTCCTGCAGTCCTCCACTGTGGTGCGATCCATTCATAGAAGCTGAGTTCACGCAGCGCACCGGTCAGTGCACTTTCAATAAGTGCACTAAAGATAACTGAGTTGTCTACTGTTACCGAGCTTTTCATCGTGGTATTCGATGAAAAGCAGTAGACCCATATATATATATATATATATATATATATATATATATATATATATATATATATATATACATATGTAAACAAATATATACATATATATATATATATATATATATATATATATATATATATATATATATATATATATATATATATATATGTATGTATATACAGATATGTATCTATAGATATAAAAGAGAACACAACAAATACATATATCACCAAAGGCACCGTTAATGAGGGTGAGGGGGCCCAAGCTAAGTACCTCTTGTAATTATTGATATCCCCTCCCTCACAAACAAACAGATCTGCCTTGCAAAACAATAACAACACTTGCAAGACCCATACCCAGGACCCTACACAACATAACCACAAGACGTTAACAGTAATCCATCCAACTTGTATGATGTCAGGATGGTATCAATAACATGTACAGTCTGGCTACCATAGGGAATGTACATTGTGGAAGCAATAAACATTCCAATGATGCATATACACACACACATATATGCAGATACATACATATATATATATATATATATATATATATATATATATATATATATGTATGTATATACTCATGCACACGCATATACATATATTACTATGTATAGATATGTATAGGAAGATACATATTTAGAGGGTGCATAGCATATTGAACAGCCAGTATTCCTACAGTTGCCACCTTTTAAAATGGATAGTGTATGATTATTTTATACAAAAGACAGTTATTGCATGAAACATATACCCACAGAGAAGTCAAAGGATATGACACCACACACAGGTTTGCATACATAAGAAATGTTTATTTGTGTATTATTACAGTTGTATATGCTATGTCATGTAGCTGTTAGGTGTTTGAAATACATACTAACTGAGTAATGCAACCCTCAAGCAGATCATTTTATACAGTAATCCGGAAGCATAACATATGTTGCTGTCCAGGCCAAGGCCTTCAAGTAGTACAACAGTAAAGAAAGACTAGGCTAGAGGATAACAATCAATCAACAGTAAGTAATGTAGATGTATAGTTCAGCAGCCTCAAATTACACTCTGTACTCAACCCCTAGGGGGAAAAGAATCAAGTTGTCACAATGACGATGTATCTGTTACACAACAATGCTTAACTTAAAACATCACTATCATACTGACAAACAGAACAGTCTGTATGACAGTAAGCACTAGGCCACAAATGTTCCCAAGGTAAAATGTATGAAAATGTACAGCCATATTCCTTAAGGTGTCTTACTACCGATATCCCTCACATGTTGTAACAGCCTAGGTTACATATGGTGCATACCCCTCCCCCATAGACTGACTTACAGGGGCATATAACAGTGTTACGTACACTGACATCTGGACGGCACAAGGTGACACATGTTTTGTCCAGCTGTAGCCCACATATATATATGGATCCTACCCCACAATATGTGTGGGGACCACAACATCACTGGAATGATGGCAGGAATGGCAGCACAACATAAAAGCAGGCCACTACATAACCTCTTACTGCATGTCATATGGACAGAGGCCAGAATACAGGGCCATATTTACAATATTGTTGTTATACACTGAGAAAGTTGCTGGTGTTGCAGGATTGTTTGCAATATACCATTTAGTCAGGAATATGAAGTCAGAAACACAAATAGATGTAGCCATGTACTGATTGCACTCAACAGACAGAATGCTAGTGATATATCTGAGACAAGACCTGTGTGCTGGACAGACAAAACATAACAGGCAATCCTCTGGCCATCATGTGGATAGGCCCACAGTTGAGAGCTATGCAGACAGACTGCATTCCATACTAAACTAGTATGTACACAC
>NC_056737.1:1240800181-1240805181 GCF_019279795.1 Protopterus annectens | reverse complement strand
TAGATGCAACAAACCATCATGATAAGGGCGTGCACACATATGCACCCACAAATTGTATGCATCTCAATCAGCATCTGCACAACTAACACATTTGTTTGACACAGCATTTGATTGCACAGGTTATATGTCACATATCAGGTTCGTGTAATGTTAACATAGGCAGTAGTGTGGTCCCATGGCATATCAAGTAAGAGGGCATCATATCAATAAGGATGTGTACTCTCCCCATAGCCATGGTAAGGTATGAAGGTTGTCAGTGTAATTGTATCGTATTGGCCATACATGCACCGCTGATGATGAGATCTGTAAATCAGACATCAGGCATTCACAAATGAAATCTGTCTACATAGCATCCCAGGTATGTGTCATACAAACACACAGGGGCTGTGAGAAGCAGAGCAAACATAGCTGACACAATAATACACATTCAGCAATGGTGTACACACCATTGCTGACACAATAATACACATTCAGCAATTGTGTATACACCTGTGAGGTATGGTGCACAGTACATTCCAGAGTGCTGAACAGACACACAGCAATACTATGTACATGGGTGTAGTGTGTTCCAGGGGAAAGAACATCACCTACTAACACAACCCATGCATCACAGAGCTGTCTAATGTTGCTAGCAGGGATTGACTATAGCTGCACTGCATGCTGTCGAATGCCATATGTCATGCATGTTGACAGATGGGTAATGGGAGGTCTGTGCGTAATATTTTTGTGCAACCTCACCTGTAAGTGTGTGTGTGTGGGTTGGGGGGTGAGGGGATTCTTTTGTCTGTAAGTGCAATCTGGTGGAGTGGAGGGGGTTGATGTATGTAGGATGTATGTGTCTGTATGTGTGTGTGTGTTTGTGTGTGTGTCCATGTATGCACATGTGTGAGTGTGGGATTGTACATACCTCTCAACTTCCCTTTGAAGTTTTGCAGTACATGGACATGGACAGACACATGAGACACCAGGAATACTTTCTTGACATGTAATCTCAGCGCAGCTAATAGTATAATAAGGTCTGTAGCATGGAACATGCATTGGGAGGGAAACTAGACACCAGGTATACTGTTATAATTGCAATCAGCAGAAAGGTGAAAGAATACCCACGTATGCAGCACTACAGATACATTGGGGAATTACTAGACAACACCAGAGAGTGTTTCCAAATATTGCTGTAGTCCACATAAAAAGTTAAAAGAGCAACAGATCTTGCATCTACTGAACAATAGTTACGTATGACACTCCAGTGCATGACATAATTATGTGACTGTAGTAGCACCTAAGATATGGGGGCCATGCTCAAGATATCTGGACAAACCCAATGTGAACACTGGATAACATCAGGGAGTCTTTGAAAAACTGACTCCAATCAAGTCAAAGAGGTAATGGGGTAACAGGTCATGTTTTGTGATCACTTTTGTAGATAATTAGAAGATTGATACATTGATAATTGGTGTTATTGACTGTAATTATCCAAGACTGATGCAGGATGGGGAACTTAAGAGAATAAACTTGGGACAGTCTCTAAACTCAAGGACAGGTAAGTATTATGGTGGAATATCAGGGTGTGTGTGTGTGTTTGTGTGTGTGTGTGTGTGTGTGTGTGTGTGTGTGTGTGTGTGTGTGTGTGTGTGTGTGTGTGTGTGTGTGTGTGTGTGTGTACTGTTAAGCAATGACATACAGGTCTTAAACTGCATTTCTTGTTTTCCCCTCACAGGTGGCGAGGTGGGTCAGGGTCCCTCCTGATGTTGGTGTCCATACAGACACTGAAAAGGATGCTAGGTGTGTTGTGGCACAGGCGGGGTTGCGAGAGGCCAAAGCTGCATCAGCATTTGATTGGCTTCACTCTGTTATCCACCCCATCCCTGTACACAGTCACACTGTCTATACATACCCCATCACCAGTGGTCAGAGCAGAGGGAAAGTTGGCGGTTGGTGGAATGGAACAGGACAGTGTGGTATATATGGCACATGTGTCTAGACATATCAGCCATACCTTGATATCCAGCAGGGTACCACATAGGCAGATATACAGGAGCACTTGTTGGCTGGCTGCTGGTCATCATGCCCATGGCAGAAGTGCCACATCTGGTACCACCAGATGCATGTTTCAGGCTGTCATGGAGGCGTAGGCACATACGTAATGGTACACAGACAGGCTCTGAGGCTGCAGAGGACTACTCATTCAGCTGTTACTGACAACATCTGTGATCTTGCAGGTGCCCTCCGTTATTTTATAGAGGTCATGAATAGATAGTGGGCTGAGATGATGAGACTCCTCAACCATGGATTGTCCATGCTTGAGCATGTAGTGGGAGTGGTGTGATGGCCATGTGGACGTAGGCCAGCAATACCAAAAGCTGGAGGTCGATGTGGACATGCAAGGAAACCAAACCGCTCCTGTAGTGGCAGTACCAGCTCCAGCACTGCAGGGGGTGCTGTACATACCACACCACAGCAGGCCACGTACACATGACCCTGGCCAGTCCCAGTAGAGACCTGGTTCCAGTGGACATATGTCATCATCAGAGGAGCGTGCCATATCATGGCTTGTCCTGGATGTGTCCGTGGAACACCTGGCAGGTGCAGTTCTTGTGTCCGTGGCCAGAGGCAGTGAACTGCACACCCTGCCAAGTATGGCCAGCAAGACCAAAAGCTGGAGGTCGATGTGGACATGCAAGGAAAGCAAACTGCTCCTGTAGTGGCAGTACCAGCCCCAGCACTGCAGGGGGTGCTGTACATACCACACCACAGCAGGCCACGTACACGTGGCCCTGGCCAGTCCCAGTAGAGACCTGGTTCCAGTGGACATATGTCATCATCAGAGGAGCGTGCCATATCGTGGCTTGTCCTGGATGTGTCCGTGGAACACCTGGCAGGCACAGTTCTTGTGTCCGTGGCCAGAGGCAGTGAACTGCACACCCTGCCAAGTATGGTCTACAGCTGTCCAACAAACACTTGTATAGGGCAGCCACATAGCAGAACTGTGTGCATGCATACTCACACACAATGCAAACACAGCTAGGGCAACCCCATACCTACACACACCTCATCACCATGGCCATATCAATAATTAAACCAACTCACTCACACACATGGTGTCAAACGTATGGCTCAGCCTAGGTCTCTGAAAACCAACAACACACCCTGTGCATATGATGTTACCTGTGCCACATCCCTGTCATCCATAACATCAATGCAGGGACAGGCTAATATGGTTCTGATGCATATGGTGACTGTGCTATGGTGTACCAATGTACTGCTGTGTAACATGTTGTCAGCAGTAAAGTGTAATGTTTACATGCCAAGAAGTGTAGCTGTCCAGCCATGATGCATTATAGCTGTTACTAACACTGAGTGATTGTGGTCTCCATAATGTAATCTGTTTGTGTTGTAGGTGTCCATGTGTTAGCAGGAGGATTGTCTGCTGTCGTATCCTACAAGGGGTATGGCACTGTGGTGATGCCTTGGCTGTGTCATATCCTGCAGTTACTGCATGTGCCACATAGCTGATAGGTTTGGGTGTGGTGTAAACAGGTGAGTGCATGGTGGCTTCTGTTAGCAGCCCTTCTACAGTGGACAATGGTAAGTGTACTGGGTGGTACACACCACGTTTGTGTGTAACACACACAGAGGCTTTAGTGTTGATGCAATACACAGAGAATACTGTACACATGGATGTATGTACCTGTGCAAGGAGCACATTGTAGCCTATGTAATGCCACTAAGTCAAAATAGGCACAACAATACATTTGGGAATAAGCAGTCCGCTAGTTTAATGTCATTGACGCTGGTACTGGCAGGGTATATGTCCCCTTCCCCAATGTAGTGCAATCCTCAACTCGGTAAACATAGTGTGCTGGTATGGGTGGCACAGCCCTACCCTTTGGATGGTGGGAGGTGCTGTAGAACTGCAGATAGTGTGATAGACAACTACCTAACCTGTTAACATGAACTGTACAGTATTGCGACCAGCTAAGCGGGGGATACACTCAACAGTAACTGCAATGATGGTGGCTGTGTCCACAAGAGCCACACCCAGCAATATATACCAACCCCAGTATTGCTGCAAACCTATACAGTAGGGAAGAGGGCATTTACACATCTACTACTAGTTGTGATGGAATGTATGTCCACAGGATAATACCTGTGAAATGCAAGCATCTGCCAGGCAGTTCTCGGACAGATGAGCTCCTGGGACATGTATAGTCTGCATATGGAAGTAGATTCCTTCACATACATACACACTCTTATTTGGCAACACTGGGACTAGACCCCTACCTAGGTATGTAGTGCTACTGATTTGTGTGGCTTTACTTGCGCACACCACACAGCTTTTATGATGAGGTATGTTCCAAGTTATGTATTACATGATGAACATCCCCAGGCTGTACAGCATGGTAATGGCAAATGGTAATGGCACCACAGGGGCGATCCTCAGGGTGAGAGTGACATGCATCAGCCAATCATCTGGGTGACTCTTGCAGAGGGTTTATGGACAGTACATAGTGTGACATACCATCATATACACATTGACAAACACATAACAGTCAGAAACACACACACATCTGAGAGACCTAGGCTTATCAGTGCTAACTACCTTGTCAGTGTGTCCATTGTGTTACAGATAAGTTGCAAACAGCACATGCATAACTGGGCTGGATAGTGTTATCAGTTACCTGTATGGTTGATGGTGACAGTGGTGCACATACAGTGGAAAATGGGACATGTACCAGGGGTACCATGGTGTAAAGACAGTATACCCAGCAACCACACCCACAGTAGATATTGTATGCACTGAAACCCATGATACACACATGCATACCCACCATCACACATTGACCAGGACTGCAATACAACCCCTTGTCCATCCCAAGAGTGCTACTACAGGGATATGCATCTAATGCACATGCCACGGGCATAGTAGGGTGATGCATTGTCATGCCTCTGTTATGGTCAGCAACATCACTATTCCTAATAGTGTGTGACAGTGTGTATTG
>NC_056737.1:1240790181-1240795181 GCF_019279795.1 Protopterus annectens | reverse complement strand
CTAAAATAAAAATATAAATATATATATTTTTTATGATAGGATAAATATAAAAAAATCATGTCTTTATCCATAAAACAGTGTAAATAACATTGTTCAACAAAATAATAATAAGTTTTATAAATATAAACAACTCGCAACATATGGCTTGGCTTAAAGCACTCAGTAAATCTCTTACAATATCTAGAATATTTAAGATATTTTATCTAATGAGACTTTTAAGTTTAAGGATGCTACTAATTGAGCAGCCTTTGTTCAATCCTGGCACATTATATGCATTTAATGTGCCAGGATTGAATGAAGGCTGCTCAATTAGTAGCATCCTTAAGCTTAAGAGTCTCATTAGATAAAATATCTTAAATATTCTAGATTTCTAGACACCTTGACATACCCTTTGCCCATATATCAGCCTGATAACCTATGTGGTGCATGTGATACCTGTGTAATACTGTAGTGTAGCAAACTAGTTAGGAATTCTAATCCTGACCCTGCCAACTGTGATAATGTGTGTGAGTCCTGAGAGGGTGTGGCTGTATTGTCCTTGATACCTGTTATTGTGGACAGGCACATGTACTACACCTACATTATCCCTCCTTTATCACTGTTGCTGATGTCACTCACCGTGAAATATACCTTTGGGCAGCTCTCCAACGTGTAAGCTCTGTGGCGCATGCAGTAACTGTATAGAAATGTAATAGCAATAAATAGTCAGGCATGGGATTTTAAACCATGTACTGGTAAGTTATGAATCCAAACAACAAAGGCAGGAACCATGAGACAGCACCAAGTAGAGAACAATGAAAATTTAATCAAATGAAGTGCTTTTCATTTGTCCCAATCAACAAACTTCTTCAGATAAAAAAAGCTTACTCAGCTACTCCTTCCCCAAAGCTGCATTTCAAAGTGAATGACATCAGCAGGCCTGCTAGCATAGGGCATTGGAAATTGTAGTGACTGTGAAAGGCCTCAAAAACATTGATACCTACACATACAAACAAACACACACACACAAAGTATCGCAGTTGCCATGTCTGGGTTTGGAACTCCTACCTAACTAGTACATCACACTACAGCATTATGCATTTATAGCATGCGTCATGTAGCTTTTTGGGCTACTTCTTCCCCAAAGGTGTATTTCAAAGTGAATGACTTCAGTAGGTCTGCCATAGTAGGGCAGTGGAAATTGTAGTGACTGTGAATGACCTCAAAAGCATTGATCCCTACACCAACAAACAAACACACACACAGAATTTTACAGTTGTCATGTCTGGGATTAGTACTCCTACCTAATTAGTACATCACACTATAGCATTACACAGTTACAGCATGAACCACAGAGCTTACTGGGCTACTCTTTCCCCAAAGGTGTATTTCAAAGGGAATGACATCAGCAGCCCTGCCAATGCAGGAGAATGGAAATTGTAGTGATTGTGAATGGCCTCAAAAGCATTTATCCCTAGATATACAAACAAACACATAAAGTTTCACAGTTGCCACGTCTGGGATTAGAACTTGTACATCACACTACATCATTACACAGTTATAACATGTGCCACAGAGTTTACTGGGCTACTCTTTCCCCAAAGGTGTATTTCAGGGTGAATGACATCAGCAGTCTTACCAACGTAGGGCAATGGGGAGTGTAGTGACTGTGAATGGCCACAAAAGCATTGATCCCTACACACACACACACACACACACACACACACACAACCAGCCACACACACGAGCACACACACAGAGTCTCACAGTTGCCATGTCTGGAATTAGAGCTCCTACCTAACTAGTACATCACACTATCGCATTACGCAGTTACAGCACGTGCCACAGAGCTTATAGGGCTATTCCTTCACTAAAAGTGCATTTCAATGTGAATTACATCAGCAGGCTTGCCAAAATAGGGTAATGGGGAGTGCAGTGTGTGTGCATAGGCCACATGGAAGCAGGAACATCTGGAAGCAGACACACAACACTCAGTCACACACATGTTTAAATTTAACAGGTATGTGTATACAACTGCTAGATGAATAATGACTTGTACAGTCATGTTACACAGTTATCACAAGCACAACAAACACTATAGTGCTGAGAAATACCAGAGGCAAATGTCTACAGTGATTAACATTTGCACATCATGTGGCTTTAGCCAACTGGATGTGTGATGGGTGGGACTTGCCTCATGATGGGAGGCTCTTTGTCACTGTTTGTCACTCTCTTCCACACATCTATGTATGTGTAAGTTTGGCCTATTATAGTGTGTTTTCCTTGGATATATGTGTGTATTCCTATTCAATGTGTGTGTAAAGCATGACTGGTGTGCAATGTGGAGTGAGTGCACAAACACCTGTGACTGTCAGATATGTATACTCCACTGTTGTTGCCAGACATGGGCTTCATTTCTGTTAGTTTGGAAGCATGCCCAGTGTGACCTTTCATTATTTTGTTGTCAGACATGGGCTTCGTTTCTCTAACTGTGGAAGCATGACCAGTTTGACCTTCTGTATATAATGTGTGAATCCATTCCAGGTAGGTTGTACTCCAGTGCAGGCTTTTGTGTTCTACACCTACAACTAGCAACCTGTTTATACTGGATATATGTAGATCAGTTGACAATATGGGGTCAAATGGGTAAAAAATAGTGGGTTACTGTAGGTAATTGTGTCTGTGCTGCTTTTGCTACATGGTTTTGGTGTTAGCAGAGATATTCAGACATATGTACTGTTTTACACTGTGATGTTTTATGTCATCAACTACTGTCAGGCATACATATTTGCTTGCAGTAATTTCCTGGGGAACACAGGGTGAATGAAGCTGTGTCCAGTATTGTAGTCTGCAGCCTACATATTCTTGCACAATCATGCCATTCTGGAGGGGGAGCTGCAGACACTTGCTGATGGGTCTGTGTAAATGGTTTAGCACCTTGGTACAGTGGTGGCTGAGGATCCCGTGCTTGTACATCCGTCGACGTGACAGTATGGCCATATCCTGCTGTGGCAATACCTCACAGCTGTACAGATTCACACAGGTTACCCAGAGGCAGGGGTCATATTTCTGGTCATTACCCCTTCACATTGTGGCCTACAAGCAGGTTTGTAGCCACCCATTTCTGTGTTTGCAGGCAGGGATAGTATGTGCACATGGCTGAGTTTCAGACTTCACACACTCCATGGCGTCCATGCTCCTACCCCTCCTCTGTTATTATATCCTCTTCCAAACATTATGCAATCATTATCTGATAAGTTCCCTATAGTTATCACTTCATCCCAGCAGTATTTTGGGGTTGGTCCACAGTTCATGCAGTAGGAGATGGTGGACAAGTTACTGGGATTTGTCGACATGGTCTTGCATTTAGGTTCTGTGGACTGTGTTACGTTGTTATTTGGGAGTTCAAGAGATAACATACAGTGGCAGTACAGGTGAGAAACAGGCATTTGACAGAGGACTGTAGGGCATTTGGTAGTGATACAGGCCATCTGTAGCAGGCCGTTGCATTGTGTCACTCCTACAGTAAATCAAAAGTGCAGATAGGGAATTCCAGTTGAATCGTACCAATTTTATTACAAGTCCAGAACACAAAGACACACAATATCACACCAACATGAACGCCAATTAATATCCACAAGCGTTTTCGTCTTGTATTATAGACTTCATCAGATCTGTTGTTTAGTACTGTCTACCATCTGCTGGCATCCCATTCAGCCACCCGATTTCCTTGCATGCTCACATCCATACCATAGATACAAGTAACAAAACATACTACTCCATTCAGCAATTGATAGGGAGAGTGACTTACCTTGTGGCTGTGCCAGTATTGAGGATGGTGCTGGAGAGCTGACTATGTTGGATGCACATAGTACACTCCCTATACATGGTTAAGCACAGGTAGTGTCATGTTTGTCATCCCTTTTACTGTATGTGCGAGTCAGAGAGAGGTATCATTCTCCAGGTTCCTACCATGTCAGTGTATGTGCTATGCATAGCCTCTTTGCCAAGGCCTGGGCATACTGGGCACAGCTCCTTCTGCCTACTGGGGCAGGCTCAGGTTGTTCCTCCTCCGAGTCACTGTGTGCCTGTGCAGGCCTTGGCAATGGTTGGGGGCTTTGTGGCCCTCCTCTGTGCTGTTCCTGCTGCAGCTGTTTCCACAGGATCATATTGTGTAGCATGGCACTTATGATGAAAATTTGGGTACATGTAGCTGGTGAGTACTGCAAAGCCCCACTGGATATGTACAGGCACCGGAACCATGGCTTAAGCATCCCAAACACATGCTCTATTATGATTCTGGTCTGTGAGTGTGCCTCATTATGGAGTTCTTGTTCGGGTGTGTGTGCATTTCTGATGCATGTTATCTTACACTGCTCCAGTGCATAACCAGCATCCCCCCACTAAGTGGCTATATGGAATATCCCCATTGGCAAATCCCTGGTACAGCTGCGTCATATGCCACATGTGGGAGTAGTGATAGCTTCCAGGGCTGCCAGCACACACATTCATTTTAATGCCCTGGGCATCATACACAACCTAGCAGTTAATGGAGGGGAAGCCCTTGCGTATTATGTAGACTCTACCCCGCTCTCTGGGTGGTGCTTTGATGTGTATGCGCTTGCAGTCTATTGCACCCACTAACACAGGGTATTCTGCTATTTGGGGGAAGAGATGCATATTGCTGGTCAACGCCTCACGGATGTTTAGGAAATATATGTGCTCACTGGCATGTGCTAACATGGCATCCAGGAACTGGTGGAGTACCCTGGATGCTGATGCCTGTGAGATCCCCATGATATCCCCAGTTGGCCTTTGAAAGGTACCTGTGGCTGGTATTCTTAGGTCTACACATACCTTGTTATCCACTGGGATGGGGTTCCCTCTGCTGGTTCTGTATGTGAGACGTGGGTGGCACAGCTCAACAATTTGCTGTAGGAGATTCCTGTCCACCCTATAGCACTCCAGTATCTCCAGCTCTTGTAGCCCCTGGTAGGTTACCCTTGCTCTGTACACCTTTT